>NC_142724.1:9242424-9393939 GCF_055471065.1 Atractosteus spatula
TGTAAACACAGGGAAGAGTGCCTCTTCAAAGCTGCTGACTGTGGTGGGGTTGGCTTTGCAGGTTATTCTCACCGACAGGCAAAGGGACTCAAAGAGATAGTGGTTAAAGTGTGGCTTGCTCGGGTTCTGAAAGACAGCACATTAAGTCATCAATTAATGTACACAAACCACATTATAATATCCCCACAAATATCCGAGTTCTGTATGGACTTAGATATTAAAGGGGATCATATTGATTTTGAACACTACAACTATTTCAGTTCTTGACATGTGTATAAAGGACCACTAAGGTATAGAGTTCAATTAAGAGGATCAACAGCCTAAATCAGTAGCTCAGTAGGAAAAAACACATTTGGGGGAATTATATATATCAGTGCTCCAAGACCTACTTTTTATTCAATGTTGATTTTGTGGGAGCAAGACAGTGGACCTATTGAAGTTGGACACTAATGAAAGCAGTAGGATGTATCTCACCTTGCTGACCACGAGAAGCTTCTGTGTCAGTTGGCTGATGAGAGTGGGGATATAAGGGACAATGGCCTCCTGGAGAAGAGAGAAGCTCCTCATGATAGCTGTTAAAAAAACCCAAATTGAAACACTTAAAATATCAAACACCTCAGCATGCCTACAGATGACAAACTGTATTCAAGAAACTTCACTGTGGAGTGACAATCAATTTGAGACCTTCCCCCATCTTTGACTGGATCCGATGGGAAGGAGATTATCAGAAGAAACATTAGCATCGTCGATCAAGAGCAGTCTTAGGTAAAACTGCAACAGTGAGGTTACACAAACTGGACAGGAAGATGACCTACCTTTCATGATATACTCATTCTCAGAAGAACCAGGCAGTGCCAGTGCTTTGAAGAGGTTGTTCAGCAACTGCTCTGTAAATGGTGCCATTTCTGCAGCAGTGATACTAAGATTGGGGGGACAAAAAAAGTAAATCAGTATTAGACTTGCCTTCACATCTAGGTTGTACTTCTGGCCTTACATATGTCCACAATTACTGTGGAAGCTTTCAGAAATAATGTGACCAGCAGATAAACTATACTGTTCAGGACACTTCCCGAAACTCCAAAACAGTCAGAAGAACTGCAATGAGTTTCACATCAAATGTTGCAAAAAAGATTTAATAATGTGTAACTGCTGTAGTTAACTGCTGCCATTACGCTCATCAAACCTCTCTTTGATGGTTACTTTGAATACTTTCGACAATGGTGAATTACAGTTAGTTTTGCAGTGAGCCAATCAAAAGGAGAAGTCAATTCACGCTTAGGTCTTGAAGAACGAAAGGACCTTTTCACAGTATCCAGATGAGTTTCCACAGAACAATCTGAACACCCTGGAAAAGGGTCACCTTTTTGTGACATCTGCACTTACAGTGTAGTATTATTGGGTCCTCTCATCGTGAACAGCCTCTCCAGGGCATGTGCCGTGTATGTGTGAGCCACAATGCTCTCTGCCTGAAGATAGTTCACCAGGAGTGGGATGGCCTGCAGCAGCTGCTCTTTGGGAAGCTGGAGATAAAGAACAGCAGGATTTAGCTACAGTATTAAGGTGAATATTAAGGATGGACTGGACAACCACACCACTTGCTAAGAACTAGAACTGTATACACAAGAGGAAGAAAAATTTAAGCTTAGATATTTTGGAAATTACCAACATGTTTATGATTTTCGGTAGTTTTCCCCAATAGTTTTAACAGACTTCATTCTTCTGGCACATTTAATTATAATGAACATTGTAGAAGTTATTACCCCATGGATAATGGCACCTTAAGTCTGAGGGGAGCGAAGAGTTTGCACTTCCGCAAAAATGTAAAACATTACCACACAAAAGGGAATACTTAACGAGTAGACAAGGCAAGGAATCTATCTCCTCCACTGCTACGGTAGGTTAAAACTTAAATTCAGTTTCTGCACAATGAAGAAAAATCCAAGGCGTAAATAACTCAGATTCTACTATACTTCTAGTGTCACTCTAGCCCGGATGAAAAATGTTCACATGCCTGACATTAAAATGAAACTGCTTGAATGTCATCATGCCAAACATGTAATTCCTGTTCTTATAATACATGACTGACTATAGTTAATCCCATATATTAGAAAGTATGAGAGAAATTAAATGCTGACAAAGCTGACCCCTTCACTGTTGAAAGAATCAAAGAAATACAAAAGACATTTGAAAACTACTCACCTGACTCCTGAATATCATGACATATTTGATAGCATCGGCCTTTAACACTGGAAACTCATTCACTAAAACAGAAAAATGTACACTGTTACGAATCAAACTTTCCAACACTAAATTCCATTTGATTTTTTTTGAAAGAAGATGCAGCAGGATTCCAAAGAACACAGCTGTACTAAAATAATTTAAGATTAATCCTATTTGCAGAATCGTACCTTCATTTAGACAGTTTAAGCTTTCATTTACAGAGAAACTGCAATACAATAATTACCATTGGGTGACTTCAAATCAGGTAGAATATGATTCACAAAGAATTCTGACAGGTTCACCAGCTCATTAGCTTGTGTTATTCCATGCTGAAAGAAGAGAAAATACAATTTATAAAGAAACTTTTCTTTTGCTTCTACTTGACATTAATTTTTGCAAACTTATAGACAATAGATGCTCCTCGCTTTCAAAAAAGCGATGAAAAAAGCCAGGCAAAAGGTTTAATTATTGGCATTACCCCTCACACTCAAACTTTAAAAAAAATTTTAAATTTAAAATTTTAAATTTTAAAAATTTTCCATTTGCAGGGAATTTCATTTTTACACCGTCTTACAAATCAAAAGAGTTCCTGACAGTCGGGTGACACGGTACCTTCTGTGTCTGTGCTTTGGAGGCCAGGGAGGTGACCAGGTAAATAGCGGCATCTTTGTGCTTCCAGTTCACACGAGGGTTCTTGGCGTACTCGGTGAGCATGGAGTTCACATAGCCGGAGAAGATGGCCGTCACTGGCCCTTCAAAGAACTTGCAGAGACCCCTCACTAGGTCACAGGCTGCTCTTCGCCTCGTGTCAATGTCTGAAAGGAAGCAGATATGGTTTACTGAACAGGTCATACACAACTGCATGCAATCTAGCACCTCTTAAATTCATATTTCAAAGAAATCATTGATCCCTTTATTTAGTTTTAAAGGGAATTCAGCCTTAGTTTCCCTTAACATTGGGTCTAGTAAGTTCTCTACACTCTGACCTAGAGGAAAACCAGTCCATATTTTAGACCTATTACTGTGAGTCACCTACACATCTGATCTTTTCAGCTAAAGAAGCACAAACAATACTTTACATTAAAATAAAAATCAAATGTGTGACTGATAAAATCAGAAGAAGTAGCACAATCTTAGAAACGGTGTACAAGCTGCAGAACTTTTGCGCGGTTAGTATGAATTCTGAAAATAGGTTTGGGAGTTTGGACAGGACTTTAAGAAACAAAAATAAAAAATGAAAGGAAAGAAACCAAATGCTGTAATATTAGGAAATTTATACAATACCTTTACACCGTCATTGTCAATCAGTCAAAACGAACGTTTTTATCACTTGCATGTCAGAGTAAAAGGCATCTCTAAGAAACGCAACTCAAAGTAAGGAACCGGTGCAGTGAAGAGATGCACTACCTGATCCCTCCAGATCTCTCCTGATATACTCCTCAGAATTGTCCTCAAAAGCCTCCTCGTCAGCAGCTGGAAACGGATTGACACCAAATTAATTAAACACAGCCTCAAGGGAGCACCAGTAACAGTCTTCAGTTTAAACAAGGGCTGTGTGAATCACAGTCCTGCTTCTATGCACTCCTCGTCTCAAAATGCTCGTGACAAAGCCCTTAATTGGCCCTTTCCTTTGGGCCCGAGTTCGTGGCACATCAATGACTTGGTCACTGGAACAAACATCAATTTGTGCTGGAGCTATCAGGGGTTATACAACAGTAAAAAATAACCTATGTACTTCAGATCTTGGGAAATGCAAATACCCACTTGTCTTTATCATGGAAGATGGGGACTGAAGCCTAACAGGTAAGAAAATTGTATTCTCAAATCTGAAAACCTCAGTAAAAAGTAGCTTCTCTTTCACTCATGCTAGCTCACTTGACCAAGAAATAGTTTTTTTTGGAAAATCAAACCACATCTATTGTTTTTTGTTATGGGTGAGGACACGATTTTTCAAAAGCTTTTCTGAAGTGTTTTCATTACTTTTCAACCAACATGTTCAAATGCACTAAAAAAAATAAAATACTGCCAATTAATGACTCAACTTACTTCTAAATTCCATGTTGGGCACAATAACCTTTTCACAAATGCTGGTCAGAGTGTTCTGGTCTTCAAACAAATGCTTATAGTGAGGTCTCTCACAGACTGACGCCAGGAACTGAATGGCATTGCTCACCAACTAAACCATGAGAAAGAGTGGGGAAAAAAGCTTAAAACCTCTTGTTACAGACTTGCAGTTCTCAGAGGACAGAATCTAGAAGTTTCTCATTTACCCTTTCAAATTTGGTTCTACAGGTTTTTGCACATTTTCTTATAGATACTTTAACTTCAAACAAAATGCCTTCAGTTTACTCAACCAACAGCCAAATGTAACTTCTGCTTAGGCTCTGTACTTAAGGCCTGTCATCAAAAACAAGTGCTGGATAATTGTAACCATTTGTTAAATTGCTTATTTGTCTGTTTAATATTCCAAGCATATACTAGAGAAACTACATTCTTCAGACCTTCATTTGTTGCAGTAAAGAACAAAAGATGAAAACAATTAAAGCCCATTTCAGAACCCCCAATCTCTGCCTCCACAGTGCACATGTAGATATTAAACTAAATAAGCTTGTATCATAAGTGACTGCATCAAACATCTACAGTAGTACACATGTTCCAGCACAGGCAGTGCCAGTTTGGGAAGCAGGGTTAAATATAATAAGCTAGTGCTACACCTTTCTATTTCAGATGCGAAAATGCATAGATCCATGTCTTAGTACATCAAAGCTAGGTCTGTTCTACTAATATTGCATGTTTCACACCACAAATGGATTTATTCAATAGATCTGTAAAGCAACCCTTCCTCACTTAAGTGCCTCAAACAAAACATTGTTACTGCTGCTGGAAATTTACAATTTATTATTTGGTCACAACAACTGGTCTATTTTTTATAGATAAAGATAGAAATCAAGCTTCGGTTTTACCAGATCGTATTTGACTTCCTGGCCAGTGGTGACCAGCAGGTTCCAGATGTCTGTGACAAAGCGTGGCAGGTAGGGCTGGAATTCCTCATCGTATTTTTGGGCATAAAGAGCAGCATTATCACAGATCTGAGACTTCAACAGCTCAAGCAGGCCTGCTTCCTCTTCATCCTGACAAAACAAGATCAGGATGCATATCATTAGCCAACCATCGGACACAGTACATTTAACACATTTAAAAAAAAAGCAGTGGGGAAAACTTGAGAATATCTGTAGCCATTTCCTAAATATGCACCTCATGATAAGTCATATTTATTAAATGCAACACTAAAAAAAAACAACTGCAACTATAAGAAGGTGGGATCAGATGGGAGTTATACAGGTATGATGTATGTTTCAACTTAAACCTTTCAATGTGGTAAGAAAGATTACACTGTTTTCTACAGTGACCCTCATTGTTTATCCCAGCATAATTAATGACATTGCCAAGATTAAGAATCAGCTACTATACTCCAGTATTACTTCTAGCCAACAGAATGCAAAGTACCTTTGAAATCTAACTGCACACTTACAATGCATCCAAGGAATATTAATTTAAGAACATGTTGGCAGAGATGACGTAATACATTTTAAACTGGTATGCAGAATGTAAGTGGGACAGGAAAGCGCTTTCACAAAATATCAGTATATAAAGTAATTTTCTTGTGAAAGTCAGAAAAGAAAATAATGCATCAAATTAAAAAAGCAAAACAAAGTTATAGATTACCTCCTATTATGAGTTAAAATGTATACGTACATCAGTTTGAAGCAGTTTGTTATCCAAAGTCAGTAAATTGTGGAAGTTTGTCATCCATGTTTCCATGTTGTCTTCAAAAAACTCTGGAAGATCCTACAATATAATGAGTGAAAAGCCAGTTAAAATATAGAAAACACTCAAATGCTGATATGGCTTAAATGGCAAACCATATTGAAGCAACAGCAAACAGGATGCAGTGTGTATTCCTCAAGGCTCTCTTGTCCAGTCACATTCCATTCATGTAGCAGGATCACCTTAATGAAGGCTGTGATGAGCATACTGATTTCTCTAGTTGCAGAATTGATTTTTTAACAATTGATACCAGGAGATTTTTCTGACCAGGGAAGTTAAATCTCGCGGTCTTCAAAGCAGCCATGCATTGTCTACCACAGAAAGCATCTTCTAGTACTGGGGTTTCCTAAAAATCTGGCCAATAAGGTTTTCTTAATTTAGAGACGAATAAGGCAAAAATCATTACGAGAGCCAAGATGAGGAGAAAAACAGTAATAAACTCTTACCTGGAAGTTTAAGCTGTAAAACAACTTGGAGATCAGAGTCAGGGAAGAGAAGAGAATCTTCAGGGCATTCACATCACTGGCATGAGTCTGACAGAGCTCAATGGTGGCCTGAAAGACAAGTTCCATCAGAATCCTCCGGTTCTTCAGGCTGGTGTTACTCAAGCATGTTAAGACCTTACGGTAGCATATTACTGGTGAGGACTGGCAAAAATTGCATGGTGATACTGCTGTATGCAAGGTCTGAAATATTGGCATTAATAAGGAAAGAAGAATTTAATTTGCTTCACTTTGTTACAAAGCAGTACTGTAGCAGCTCCAGTAACTGCAGCTGACCAATCACTTTAATAAAACAAGAACAGGATCCACGAATGGTTATTTTAAAACTAATTATATCCAAATTTAATATCAACCACACCTTAATTTTTCAAACTGTCAGATGTACAACAAAACTTTAAAGGGGGTATTGTTTGGAATATTAAAAAGTTACTTTTTTTTTTACATTTAGCCCTAAACTGAAATCTCAGAGTCTCCAAGTTTGTATTTGTAATGTTATTCATTATGGAAAACAAATGGATAAGGAAAAACAAAGTTGCCAAAATTACAATTATGATGTTTTCTGTACATAATCCATTAAAAATTTAAATACTACCAACACTTACCTTGAAAAGTTCTGTCAAAGGCTGTGCAAAAGTGTCCAGCACAAGTTTAATTTCAAGCCACAGCTCATTTGACTTAAACTCATGCCGATACCTGTGAAAACAAAAGGCAGAGACGTGCATTCAGTAACTCATCGTATGACTGGCATGCAGAAGAAATATCTCCAACTGTTCTCCAAAAAACACCCCGACCACCACAGTTAACCGAAATACACTGCACTGCTAATGAATCATTATATTTGGAATGAATGTGATGAACAATACTTTTTTCTCCAACTTCTAAAACATTGAATAAGTGTTCATATTTACTGTGCAATTTCTAATAAACCTCATATTAACCAATCAGAAACACTTATCTAGTTGCTGCCTGCAGGTTGGACTAATTTAGTCTACTAGTTAACATCTGATTAAAGTCAGAATACATATGTTTTTTGCCTGGTAGTATCTGCAATTAATTCCAGAACATATCACAGATGTGAGCTCCAAAGGAAAATCCAATACAAAAAGTGCTGATTAATCTCATTAATCAGTTTTGGTTAAAGTAAAAGCATAATATTACGATGGCGTTAAATGTTAGGCTCCCCCTTGTCCTACAGTGACAAAGTTGCCATGCCAAAATGGGGGTTACTGGTTAAGTGAAGATCATCCGTTTAAAAATTCAACCCACTTTCTTGCAAAGAAAAAAAAAACGTCACTTTTGCCCTTTATTCTTGTTCATTTCCCCCCCCCATGATGGCATAAAAAACGATACAACATACACCTTTCACTTTTCAACGTATACAGAGGTGCATTTAATTATTCTTGCAATTTTATTCCACATGCCCTTTACATTGTGAAACGCCTATCATTATAGCAAAGGTAAGAAGACATGAATGGGCAAGAGAACACATTTCTCATACTGGGAGCTGCAGCATATCTCATTAACAGAAAAGGTGTTAAAGCTGTAGTTCCTAGCCCCAGAATCCTTTTCTCAGACACCACTTAACCTACCAGTTTATCTTTGAAGTGTGGGTGGGTGTCTGCAGGTCCTCATTCTCCACCATGCAATAAAAGGCCTTATATTGCAAGCCGACACTTGGATTGGCGATTGCAATTGCGTGAGTATATAATTAATTGACTCAGGCATAGGCTCCACAAAACTAACATTGCTGTCCATATTACAAACCTTTTGAAAAGTGAATGGGCTGTCCGCAGGACTCCGTTAATGATGTGAAAGTCACCGCTCTGAAACCGGTTGACCATTTCAGTCAGGAGATCAGGCCACTTCTGAGGAAAGTCTTCTCTCCCAATAATGCTGATAGCGTCACTGAGCTACACAGAAATAACTTACACGTTGGCATTATAGCAATCACTGATAGTCACGCAAAAAAAGTTTCTGAACCATTACCAAAACCATATGTTTGTTATATAATGTATTTTCTTTCTTCACTAGGCCAGCTAATTAGAAGTCAGTAAATACAGTTCCTGTATTAACAGCAAAGTAATAGCGGTTTTAACACATTTTGAATTGTTTACAAACATGGGATCATTTAGGTCATCTTTCTACAATTCAGTGGGAACACTGTACATAGGAATTGCAAATTAAGACAATACTCAACAACAAGTCCCATAGAGCACAAATGACCCATCACTGTAAATCGGGAACTATTTTGAATATTGTGGTCGAAAGCATCGACAGCCGGTGTGATTGCAGCAGAAATCAGATTTTTCTCAATGTCTCATCTGCATACTGGTCAGGCCAACTTGGCTTCTGAAATCTAATCACAGGTCATGACTTCAACTGGACCTCTAGCAAAGTTTTCTTGGAATATAAACAGATTAACTGTGCATATGTTGATTAAATCTGTGCTTTACTGCAATAAAATCCTGTTTTTGATTGCAAAGCCCAACTTTTCTCATGTAATCTCTCAATGCCTGGTTACAGAGCATTAATCAGAACGGCAAGTTTAAAGCCTGGCATATGTTGACAGTTTAGCAAGAATGACATTATATCTACAAGGAGATGATTCACAATTATCAAACACCACTGCACTTTATGATTATAGACATCAAAACAAAGACTGAAGTGCTTCATGCCAGCTGTATGTAGCTATAAAGGTTTTGAAATGAGTATTCCAACGCAGAGGGTAATTAAGAAAGTGCCAAATTTACTAGTAATGTTTGAGAATTAAATTGCCAGAAACTTCCAACTAAGCATTAGCTTTCACACATCTTTATTATTTTTTATCAAAACAGCATAAATAATACTCATATCCTCTTTTCTGGAAGAAAATGGTCAATACTGGAGATTGTTCAAAGAAATGCCTGTATTCCACAAGCACATGGCGTGCATTGTGATCAGAATGATTGCTACAGAGGGCCAACACTTGCACCACATGAATCATCCCATGATAGACTTTAAACTTTGAATTGTTTAAATTTGCTATGTGAAAAGAAAATACTTATGCAGTCACATTCAGGCACGGGGCATACATAACTATATTTTTAGAAACTTTGTTTTAAGCTGTTCCCCTGACCCAGCTGGTTATCAGGTGTACTGGTACACCTCTTTGCAGAATTATCTGTACCTCGTCATCATCCAATTGCCAGCTCAAAGCTGACAAACAAAAACACTCTTGGGCCTTTAATTGACTGAAACGTCCGACTTAACTGAAGATGTTCCTTGCTTTTATTCAACATGAAAGTCAAGTCACGAAAGCCAACTTAGAGGCTAAATACTTATAAAAGTATTGCCCGGGAATTTATCTGGGATGCAGACAGTGCAGCAACATAGTAGAAAACCTTCCTCTGATTCATGGGGGAAAAAAAAACACATACCTGTTTCTGAATCTGTTCTGGGCTGCTAAGCATCAGATTCACAATGTTTGCTTTAATTGCCGTCCGGTCTGCATCTGAAATTTTGTTGGGTTCATCTTCTACCTAAAAACACAAAAACATTGTACACTGAATAATGGCACCTTAAAAAAAAAAACATGCGTAAATACAAATCCCAAGGTCTCCGATAGCAATCCCTTAAAAATCATTCCAGTCAGCATTTGCTTCAAGCAACATGGTCCATCCTCACTCCTGGAAAGCTGGTGTGTCTGTAGGTTCTCATCCCATAGTCTTAAATATTAGACTAACTGGTCCAATTTCCTGACTTCTCTTAGCTCATCGGGTGCTGTTTATTAAAAGACACTTACAGGACAACACTGACTTGATTTACACATTTTTCACCACCAAATACAAAGTTAACTTGGAGGATTTACAGATACGTTTCACAAGTGAAGATAACTGTACAGCTATACAGACCATCCCAATTAAAAACATTTGTACGGTATCTGTTTTGATGTAAGAAAACACAACAGCATAGTATAACTTAATATCATTTTTGAAAGTGAAGGCATTTTCCAACAGTTTTAGCACTTACTATGTATTTTACTAAAAGAAAAAAAATGATTATGGGATAAGATGAAGCCATTTTTGAGGAGCAAAAATTAAGTTTAACCTAGATTAGCAGGAAATGTGGTTCACCGAGTCTGCTGAATTTGAACATTTCTCAGCAAATTGGTCATCATTGATCAAGTGGGTCCAGCTGAACACAAAATTGTGCTAGGGGAATAAAACTGAGGTTCTGAATACCTCAGCAATATTACTAACATACTGTAGAAAGTTAAAATCAGGGCAGAAGACCGAGGGACGACACCAGCAAACAGGAGAAGTCGCGAAGCAAAAACCAGATTTCATTCACCACATATAGCTTTGCAAGTAATTTTGAAACCATGCAAGGGAGTTCAAAGTAGGACCAATGGAACAACTTGGAACAGGAAGGACTGAATGATCCACATGATCAAAGTCCTAAATGCCATAAACCTACAAAAACAGTTGCACGAGTGGCATTAAAATATCATCAAGAACTTTCTAAACTGTTTTAACATTCATTACCAGAAGTAACGCCGCATCTTATCTGACAATGCAAGCTGTTTAATTTCTTAAGACATCAACTGCTGTTATTTTTCCCCTCCCATGTTCACAGAAAGACAAGGCATATAACTAAGTTCAGGTTTGACTCATCGCCCAATACAGATTGGGCTTTCAATCTGAAGCAACTATAGCTGTTTAAAAAATTGAATACGTAGATCACCAGAGAGGATCAGAGGACAACCAAGTTACAAAAAAAAATGGAAGATAACTTTAACACCAGCAGAATTACTGTGAATTTTACAAGATTCAACAAGCACTTATGATACACTGACCTACTTTACTGTAAAGTTAGATTAACTCTGGATTCTGACAGCATTTACTCAAATGAATCAGTAATTTTAAATTTAGACCTATCAAACACACAACCCTGAAATGACACTAATTTTTTACTAATGCTGTTTTGGCAAACAACTGAAAACTGAAAATGAGAGGGCAATGATTTGTCTGAAGAAACACAATCACATGAATTCTTAAAGGTCCTATTAGTTGGCAGCAGATGTAGAGGATGTTCTGCTCTAGTGAAAAAGACACTATTATACAATACATTACATACTATAAACCTGAAATGTCTGGATATTTTTAACATAAATGGCAGCACCATTTCCTTTACAAGATTAGTTACAAAAAAATAGAACCCTTTAAAACACTTCATCAGCAGAATACCAACTTCTTGAGATGATCTAAAAGCACTTTCCTTCAACAAGCAAGGAAGCCAGGCTGCATATTAATATAATGAAAACCTAGGCTTTCATGATTACACAAATGGAGCAAAGTGTCAGCTACAAAATTATACTCCAGAGCGCACAGGTCAAGAATAATAGCTCTAGGTAAAACCCCGAGTTGGAAATGTTTAAGAGCAAGCTCACACCTGTATAACACAGCATACAAAAACATTGTTTATTTTTTCTATTCTTTATTTATTTGATCTTGACTGGTTCCTTTGCTACTGACAACTGTCCACTCCAACGTTTGGAAATACAGTAGTTTTGATATGAAACAGGGATGACCAAGCTCCAAACGTTTTCTAAACAGTAGATTACTTGTCTAAAAATATATTAAGAGTCACACCATGTGAAATTTGAAGTGATTCATCAGCAGCTAGAGATGAGATGGTCTCAAGAATTAAGACAAAGCAAAATAAACAGAAGTAGAAACAAAATTATCTGGAAAAGCTCATCATCACAGGAGAAAGAAAAGGGGGATTTTCAGGACTTTTTCCTCCAAATGAGTACGTCTTTGATCATTTACAAAATTGTGTATACAGGACACAAAAATACAAAAGCACATAGCCTTGTAATTCCAACAGGAGGGCTATTTCACTTTTAAAGACCACTAATTAAAAATGGCAAAGGTAAATCTTAACATTGTCAGTAAGCTAACACAGTCTACTCACACAGCGCCAGTTTCTCTTGATGTAGTTTTTAAAGGTCACGGCAGCACACACTCGGATGACATTATCCTGGGACTTCTCCAGCAGCGTGAGGAGCAGAATGGGGTAGTTCTGGTTCCCTTCCACAGACTCAAGGAACTTTTCCGCTAGGAAGAGCAAGAAAAAGGGTTGATCACAAAACCACGACACTAGATTCCCTGCCAACTGCTACACGTGAAGAGGCACATCCTTAGGTCTCAAATTATTCTTAAATATAAACATGTCTGAAAGGACAATAAACACGTCTATATCCAACAACCCAAGAACAGTAGGATAAATGCAGTATGTGCAAGCCTGGGCTTGTGACACACACACACACAGAGTCATGCAAATATGGAAAAAGGTGACTTTTAAACTCAGAAACACACAGAGAAGATGAAGAATTAGTTTGCTCGTACAGGCCCTCACTCTGTCATATTAGAGTTCTTACAAGCACTATTCCTTCTTGCCAAACTAACCTAAACACTCCTTGGGTTCTTAGCATAGCACCCCTTTAACTTCATATACAGGTTTCATTTTCCTTGAAGGCTAAATATCAAAATTGTCAAAAGTTTACAGAACAAAACTGTAGCAAGACGAAGCTGAAAGGACACCGAGTTTGAGCCCACAGCAGTATGCCTGTGGTTGGGAGAGTCAGGGAAATAACTGGAGATCACGACTTCACGGCCCTGTATGTTTGTTTTACCTGGACGTCTGACTGTGGGATCAGGGTCTAAGGTCTTCCTCAAGAACTCTGTGAGAGTCTGCAGGTTGGCTTCATTCAATTCCATGGTTACCTAAGAAATAGGACATCATAAAAAAAGCAATCGCACACAAACGTAGAATAGAAAACCCTCCCGAGCTTTGGTTCCAAGTTTTAATAAGATCCACGAAATGTTTGCATTGTCTGAAATGTAGCAGTCATAAAATAAAATAATGTTACCAGTTAGAAAACACTAAACACTGTATCTCGACATTATCCATGAATACCGTGGTACTCCCTACCGTCTAGCAAATTCATTTGAGCTTTCTGGCTCCTTCATGCGGAAAACGTTTTGTTAATCATCCTTGTCCTTTCGGTCGATTTTAAGACGTTCGTTAGCGCATGAAATTTTAGTATCACCAGATTTTTAAGCGACTGCGTCGATAAGACAGCAGTGCCCCGTTTCTATTTTTACTTTATTTCATCCCACACTTTAAAATCAGGCACGTCATGAGGCGGAATCACTATCACACCCATATCTGAGATTCGCAGAAGCGTGATCTATTACGTGAAGCGCTGATAAATAAAATGGTCCAGACGCAGGAATAACCGAAAGAGCAAGCACTTGAAAATAACTACATACTTATTTCACAAACAAATCCTTCGGTTACCGGCGTATGTTTATGAAAGCCAAATAGCAGCCTCTAACTCGGCATGGGTCACTGTATGCGTGAGTGCGGCACAACCAAACCTGCTGGTGAATGCAGGTTTAAATTTTAAATAAGCACACTCTTTGACCAATCAACACCGCCCACTAGGGGAGAGGGCAGCTCTGAGCCAATCACCATGAGCAAAGACAAGTTAGATTGAGGCCTCGCTCAGGAACCAGGCCCGACAAACGAGAAGGCCCCTTTCCGAACTCAATGTTGAAACCCATTTCATAGGGTCTGCTTCTCCACGGAGTCGCAGAAACTTCCGTTTCCACTACACAGATACCGTGCTCTTTCTCAATTATTTAGCTTGTGTAAAGAGGGGGTGTTTTATTAATTCATTCAGCTAACACAGAACGGGACTCTGCACCGCAAACGGCATTAAAATACAACGACAACGACCCCAATCCCATCAGGACCAGAATTAATAGATTGAATAGAAACTCAAAGTATAAAGTTTTCTGTTCCTCTCCTTTATTACAGCCTCGTCCTACAAAACACGACAGCGGGCTGTTAAACTTAGACACAGAAAGCCTATTCTCACACCTCTGGGATGACATGCAGGAACCCCCAGTCACGCTCACTAAGTTGTGTAGAAACGGGGCAGCTCCTGCAATCGTGTGCCATTTACTCCAGTCGCTACACTTTTCTGTGCAGACACGGCGATTTAGTGGAATAACCTAATCGAATAAAACGTATCTGCACCTAGCAAAGCTCCGTAAGCCACTTAGTCAAGTTCACAAGCCGCATTAATTACAACACATTAATACTTCACATATAGCCAGCGGACTCCCAAAAGAAAACTATTATAAAATACTGTATTACTATCTATGGACATCAAAACCATTCAGCAGACCGCTAATCTTTCATTTAAACCTGTTACAAAAGGTAATGACTCTAATAAGCAATAGACTTCAAAAGAAAGGCCTTGAATGTTACGCCAAAAATATTTTAGAGAAATTAAAAGCCAAACGTATAAAAAAAAGAACTTAACACTTTGAGTACCCCTACCTTCCGGGCTAATAAATCTTTTTTTAAATTTTCAGATAAAGTCTGAATCCGCAGATCCTCAACAATTTCAGCTCTCTGCTGTCAGGCGGCTCTCCTTTTCAAATAGCAGTCCTAACGGCGCGCTGACCTCACTGCGCAGGCGCCCCGCGGACTACAACTTGACTACAACCTTACGTCAGGCGTCTCACAGTTTTGATGTCATATGCGTATTACGTCATTAGTACGAAAGGTATTAAATATGGCCTGTATTCTATTGTTTCTATTTGTTATCGTTGTCTAGTTAATATTTTATATAAATATTAAATATTTATATTCATTTTTTAATGGTTTGTAATACAGTGAAAAGTACAATATTGCCGATGTATAAGCACGTATAGCGTTGTAAAAAGGACAAAATGTCGTAATTTGCAAACACATAAACGCTGATGTTTAAGACATTTTGTCGCTGAGATCTAATTTTCTAGTTTAATACTCTTCTCATACAAGATCAATTAAAAATATTCTCTACAGCAAAGCTCCACGGTGTTCCTTTGATACCCCTTGGGTAGATTTGAATGTCACATGCAAGTACATTCTCTCAATGTTCCAGTTATGAGATTTTTCCTGTACAATAAAACAATTCGAGGCAGAAGTGGGCCCTGATCAGTTCCGATTTTAATTGCATAATACATGACCTTTTAAGACACCACAGGACAATTAATTTCACCTTGCCTATTATTCTTATAAAAATAAGTAAACTTATGATCAGATTCTGGGGGGCATGTTATCTCTGGGTCCTACTGTAGGTTCATCCTTAGGTCCATTTAAGAGTGCCAGTAGGTGGTAAAGGTGGACTGCAATTGCTGTTGAGAACAGTTTATAACAAAAAAGAGAATCAATGCAAAGAAATTAACAGGGAACTGTCAAGACTTTTAATGGATCAATAATGGCAGATATATTTCAGCATCTGCATGTGTTGCATGCTCACATGTTGCAGTGACCCATTTTAAATATGATTTTTTGAATGGTTAAGGAGTCTTTGTAGTAGCCATTTAACTTTTGATGTTAGTACAGTAATTATAAAATGGTGGAGAATGGACTGAAAGAACACCACACATCACAGTATTTCAACTTTATTGATTAATTGACCAGTTGCATGGAAGAGTACAATAGGTTTTTTTTTATTTGTTACATATATATATAATTTACATGAAAATTTTACATATTTCATCATAGTTCCACAGAAATGTAGACATCCACACTTGGAGGTGATGCTTTTCAAAACCGTTTTTTTAAATACACTTCATGGGATTACATACATCGTCATTTACAAAACTACATACTAAGAACTAGATTTTACAGACAAGTTAGGGGCCAGACATCTTGCACAGACGGTTTCAAGAGAAAGTACAGCATGTCATTTCAAAGCTCTAGACAGCACTAAATGGAGTTTCAGCAGTTTCATGTTCCATTTCAAGCTACTCTAGTTTTCTGAAGGTTCCCCACACTGCGGCAGCAATGCAGTAGTATTAAGGTTCCTTAGTAACCCCAACACAAATACTCCTTCAGCAAAGGGGCTAAAAATGATTGAATCACACCCATTTATGTCCATGACTCCACAGATCCTAAAGCAAGTCGTATTATCTCACTTTTTACAACTAAAATGATTAACTCGTGAATAAACAGGGAATATTATAGCCTCAGATAATACCTCCAGGTTTGAAGAACTGCACATGGGTCATTATCTGTATAGACGCGGATCATTTTAAAATGTTAAAAAAAATCTCTCGTGCTGCTGTGTTCACACATGCATTTACATAAACATACATACAAGGTCTGTGTGATAAAATACAAACCAGCATGGAAAAACAATAGAAAAGTACATGCATAGAACAAATGCAAGTCTGTTCTGTTAAAAATTAAGTTACATGGTATTTAAATATTAACACTTACAATGCTGTGGTAAATTAATAAGTACATTATGATTAATTTCTATAAATTCCTGTTATTCTCCAATTCCACAAAAAAATTGTCATTTTATCTCCAACATTATTTCCATTCTTTTCCAGTTCTGCTAACTTGGAGAATTAAGGGTTCTAAAATATTCAATAACCTCACATATCGTTCTTTATAAACCAGTTAACGGCCATGTTCATTTTCAAATCCTTGAATTCAAATTTCAGGAGAACTAAGACATAAAAAACGTGAATGAAGGATCATAACGTAAAAGTTTAATTGACATTTTGATGAATATTTTCATGCTGGGAAGCCACACCCACATCATTATTCCAAGACCTTCCTGTAACCCAAAGGACTGTTATATAAAATTAATGAAGCACCCAAAATGCTTATAATGACCTACAACAACTCATGTGCTTTGTGTTAGAAAATACAGGAGAGGATTACAAGACCTTACAAGTTCCTTATAAGCCTTTTTTTTTTTTAATAAGTAAAAAAAAAACTTATGTTTTGGTGTTTGATCCCACCAGAGCTCATCATGGATTTTATTACTTTCACTGCAAATAATACACAACTAAGTCTTCATTATTTTAAACTGTAGGACTTATACATGTATTACATCAGTGTTACTCAACCTTTTTATGCCAAGAATCTTTTAACCTCATAGTTCTTTTAATATACAGGTCATTCTGCCCATTTTGTTACTGCTACATTTCCAACTCGCACTGTTCAGTTTAAATCACAGCAAGTGATTCAGTCTGTGGCCTGAGTGGCTCACAAGCAGTACTGGGGGAGCTATTGAATGTTCCATGGCATGCAAACTTACCTTTTGTATAGTGATAACGGTCATTTAACACTTTGATTTACTTATCTTTTTACATTCTTTAAACAGCTGACTGTAGATGCATTAAGCACTGTATTGCATGTGAGCCAAAATAAATCTCACGTACCTGAAAAAAAAACTATACTTAAAACTGTTCTAAGTTTCACAATAGTATCTGGCTAGTAAGGCATCGCTAATTGAACATCAATGTACAGTAGAAGTTTAATGATAGTCAGTCTTTTACTTCATCTTCATCAAACCCAAGACCCTGAAGGCAAAGCCATTACTGCCCATGCTCAAATGGATGTGATGAGCAGTAACTAAATTTACCTTAGCTGGTCGTATGACCATACCGATCATCTGTATTCTATAAACTTATTTTGGCAGCACACTGCAGGGGGCAGGAGAAAAAAAAATTTTTTTAGCATCACAAAGCTAACATCTGTCAATTTAGGTTAGATTTGATCATGTACTGGAGCGTGGTTGTGCATAAGAAAAATGAAGAACTTAAGCTATACAGTATACGTAAAATGCATTTGAATGATTCTTAACATCCCTTTGTGGAGAGGAGCTGACAGAGCAGTGTATATGCTCACTTTGAGTGGAGGGTGGGATCTTAAGAAATTCCACTCACTTGCCTTCACAAAACAAAAATTGTCACTTTTTTGCTTTAAAAGGTTTTTAATGAAATTTCACACAGACCTACAAGGATCCTGCCAAAGACGAGTAGCTCGGCTATAACACGTACATGAACACAAACTTCAAAATACATGAACTTGTGCTGACTGGATCAAAAAACAAAACTGATGGTGTTATACGACATATAATGTCTATTTGAGGATCGCTGCAGCAGCACGCTGGAAACTTGTGACAGTCTGCAAGTTAACAGACACTTTGAATGGTTTAAATCATTTGATTTAAATCATCCCCCTGGATGATGTTTCACTTTTAATGAACATATATGCTTAAGCTGCTTGTCTAAATGCCAAAAATACATACCCATGTGCTTGCTCACAAAGAGGGCTTGTTCAAAAACTAAAATCTGAATTATGTTTGAAAACCTTAGTTGAATATACTGGGAAAGCACCCCTGTCCTGCCTGACCAAAGACCAGGTGAACCCCAGACAGGATTTTGGAATGTAACGATTTAAACCTCCCTTGATGGTCAAAAAACAAATTCAATAAAACACAATGGTTCCCTTTGTGACAGCCAGATGAATTCACCGCTGCCTGCAAGTCAGGAGTGTGCTACTCTTCAGTGGTGGATCAAGTTGGCTCCACTTATACGTGGGGCACTCTGAGATCCTCAGAGATGACCAGCACTGCATAAATGCAAGAAACTAATAAAGTTCATAACGTAAACCTCAAAGCTGCCAAAAGGTTTCAGAAGTTGTGCTGTAGCAGATGCATCTCGGACTTTTGGTATCTGGTGGACTAGGGTACTCATGATACCATACAATGCTCAAGAAAATGAAATTTAATTTTAAAGCTTAATTGTGTACCTCACAGAAAGAGGTAAAATATTCACCCTGCCTACATGTCAGCTTTTACAATTTAGTCTCTGTTCAAAAACGCAGTCGAGCTTGTTTCTACCTCAAGATGACAGAAGAGCTCGGCATGGACGTGACCTGAGAGAGGACAAGCTCCTGACCGAGAAAGCGATGCTCACTAATGCCAGGACAGAGAAAGCAGACAGTGAGAATACACAAGCTTTAAGAATTTTATGCTTTTGTCAGGTTTTAGGCCTTTCACATTATTAACAAAGACAACAATCTTCCTTAACATCTGAAGTATAAGGCTTGTAGGAACTGGAAAAAAAAACACTACCTACATTTGCTCATCACATTTAAACTTTTCGATTATTTTGTTTATGTAAAAATGATATATTTGATGCCAATTAGATTTACAGGCATGACTACCATCTAGGAGAGACAAATGCCTTAGGAAGAGGTGGTAAAAAATTGACAAAAAATTAAACAGGGTGTAAAAAACTTTAAACTCCCCAGTGTTCACCTTTTGCTGTAGGAAAATCCATTTCAATGTGTAATGAGTTAAAAAAACGCTACTTTAAAATAACTCATATGTAGAAGATCTGTGTTTGAATTACCATCAGTAACAAAGTTAAGCGTAACATGTTTGCAAGTACAAACATCTTACAAGTTTGCAAGACAAGAAAAGGAGCACAAAACCAAGCACCAAAGACAGGGCCTCTTCTATGTAGGATATACAGTGTTGCTTCCAAACCAAAAGCAAAAAAACTAGTTGTGGACAACCACAAACAAGGAAACAGGAAGCCAAAGAACAGCACATGTAAAACAGAAATATTTTAAATCATGAATCTGTGTCATAAACAAAGAGACCGTCACTATCTGAAGTAGGATTTTCTAAAATGACAGGGCAAAATTCCTCTCTTTCAAATCATACTCATGGGCCCAGAACGATGCCCATCAAAAAACCTCAAATCCTTTGTCTTCTGTAGCAAAGCCTAGTTCCACATATAGTCAAACAAATTCCAAGAGAATTGATTCTGCAGTCCACTCGCCAGGACAAAACTTTTTTATTTGGAATTCAAGAGGAATCTAATATACAAGACATTCGGTTTCACAGCGAGACTAGGAGACCCCAGATTCAGAGCTGATAGATAGTGTGTGACAACAACAACTGCTAATGAAGTTGCAGTGCTGCACTTCAACTGGGCCATGGTATGGGATTATTTTTAAAATTATAGGCACTGGTTTTAAATAGCTCTCTGCACACTACACATAACTTTCAGGCATAAAGGTTTAACAGTATTCCATAAAGAGGGAAAATAATATTTTGGAATTTTATTTTACATTTTATATCTTTGTATCACACTAAAAAAAAAAGATCAATGCTGCCGTATGGGTTGTAATATCATTAATAAATTATTCTTTTCATTGACTTAATACGAGCATTCGAAGCGGTTTCTGCTCAGTCTCAGGCTGCGGAGTACTTTGGTACAGGGGGAGGTGGGAGCTGGGTCTGGGCTTCAGAGACGCCTCACCCCTTCGATGGGAGGCTCCGGGCGGGTGTCCCTTACACTCCTGGGGCAGGTGCCACTCTCCCTGGCTCCGTGTCCCCCGCCAGCCTCAGCTGCCCCTCGGCGCTGGAGATCTTAAAGACGGACCCGATCCGCAGGAAGAAGCGTCGCAGAACCACTCTGAGCTCGGGGATCAGGTCGAACTGCATGATCTCGCACAGGTAAGGGTAGTAGCAGGAGGCGTGATCTCTGAACTAACGGTTCGAAGAACAAAAAGAAAAAAAAACACAGAACGGTCAGGACATCCAGATGAAGCAGTGAAAAATCCCTCACATGCCTGCATTGCATACAACATTTTTTCTGAAATTTCTCTCTAAAAAGAACCTTTTTCCTCTCCCTAATGTCACAGTGTTTCCTCTGTCCAGACATTTTTAAATCAAAGTGAAGGGGGATATATAACAGTAACTAGTTTTGTTACTCACTTCATAAAAACACTTCCCTGTGCACACCTCTTGGGGCCCAGCCTGCTGACTTTTCACAACATAGTAAGTCTGCCACTTCAACACATTCATTAAGCAGACTATAAATATAATAAACTATAAGGAATAGACAAGCAGAAACTGTTTTTCCTTAATCATATTTGATTTAATATTAATCAAAAACTTCTGTTTGTCTAGTATTGCTACAGCTAGACTATGGAAGGTAATAGTCCACAGTCATTATTTACCAACTGTGGCCATCAAGATGTCCCAGTGAGAATAAGTCCTCTTCGTTGTGGGAGTGGCCATTTCTATAACCACTTTTTGGAACCTTGACAACAGGCTGAAAACCTCTGCCCTCAGGAATCTGCCACATCTGTGATCTCTAACATTCACAAAGCAGACAGTACATTGCCATCTTACTCAGAAGATCAACACCTACTACTGATTGGGTTTTCTATACCACAAGGGAAGTGTGACACCTACTGCTTCACCATAAGGAATTCAACATTCCTGGGAACTCATCACACTCAAGCGCTGAGTCCAGAACTGCTGAACTCCTGACGCTTAACAAGATCAGACGCCAGGGTAGTGTAGTTACTGGATCTATATATGACGCTGAGAGGCTGACATACACTACAGCCATGATAATGGGTTCTGACACTAACATTTCATGTCACTCGAGTGGGAGAGAGCCTGAGGCAGGAAGGGCTACCTTGTCATCGTTGAGCTTCAGTGTCTTGGTGAGGAGGAGGAGCAGTAGGCTTGTCCAGGCCTCTCGGTGGCTCTCTGAAGTCAGGGTGATGAAGTACGCTAGAGCTTCGCTGCACACCCTGAGGAGACAAAGTTGAGGTAAGCCTCTTTAACCCAGAGCTATATGAGGTTTACACTTTCAGTTCTAGCTCTGTAAAAGCAATAAAACACATCAATTCATACAAACCCCGATTGGTGTACAAGCATCTGAAATTCAATTTTGCAAGACACAGCTCAGAGCACAAGCTGACAAAACACCAGACAGGTTTTTAACCAAAGAAACTATTTCTCAGTGTTACAGACACATAAGAATGCAGGCAAAACCTTTAAAACAAGGAACTGACAATCATGTTATTCTGCTTGCTTTATATATCAGTATGGGACTGCTATACAACAGATGCATGAATCCCTTGCTTATTATCATCACTCCATGATTCTACAGTGCAGGAGTCGCTGTCAGCCTAATCATGCTAATAGCCCGCAAGAATCTGGCAACCAAGTAGCCCAGACTGGCTGACTTTGAATCCACTCAACTCTTCGTCAACCCTCAGATGACCGAATCTGAGCCATAACATGGCAACAGGGTGGCACGGTGGCCAGTATCGCTGCCCTGGGTTCAATTCCTGGGGTGCTATCTATGTGGAGTTTGTATATTTTCCCTGTATTTGTACGGGTTTCCTCCGGGTGCCCTGGTTTTCTCCCACAGTCCGAAGAATTACTGGTTGGTTCATTGGCTTCTGGGAAAATTGGTCCTGGTGCGAGTATGTGCATATTTGTGTCTGTATCTGAGAGTGCCCCACGATCAACTGGCTGCCACTCTTTGAACAAGACCACTGATTAGAGCATGAGGGGTAATTTTGGGTCCAGAAATGACGCAACAAAATTTGAATGATTAGAAGATCAATGTAAACATCACTTGGATTAACTCTTCATGTTACTATGGATTAGAAAATCCATACGGATTCCAGATGGATGAATAATTGGCAATAATCTTAAGTGAAAAAAAAACATGAAAAGGTAGCAAAGATGAACAATACAGTAGGTACATATTGGATAATTTTTTTCAATCAAAAGCTGTCCTTGAGCTAAGTGCATTTGAACAACAGACACTGACTGGTTATAGGCTTCAGTGAATAAATCTCCATTTCTGTAGTACTCCAGTTTCCAGACTCACCGAAGGAGTCGCGCCTGTATGGCACTCCAGGAATCCTTCAGCTTGTCATCCATGTACATTCTGAACAGAATGCGCAAACAGCAGGCCAAGCTGCTGGTCTCCTGTTTCAACAGATTGGGCTTTGATTTCCCCTTGAATCCTGCAAAAAAATAAAAAATAAAAAGCTAAAAACAGCTAAAAGCAGATTGGGAACTGTTGCACTTCAGCAGAATAGTTGGTTTTGCAGGGAAAACTGCTGGTGAGCTGATGAGTGACTGAAAGCTTGTTGCAGTATTAGATCACTTTATTGACCATATACAATTTCTTGTATCAGGAATTTTGTCTTTTCGCATACCCCAACTTGCTGTCCATGAGACACACAGACAGGGAGAAGAGCTTGGGGTCAGAGCGCAGGGTCAGCCATTTATACGGCGGCCCTGGAGCATCTGGGATTAAGGGCCTTGCACAGGGGCCCAACGGAGCAGGACTCTTCTGCCGGCTGCGGGATACGAACTAGCAACCTTCCATCCACAGGCGCAGATCCTTAGCTGCAGTGACTTCCCCTCCTGCTTGTCCACATTCAAGAACATTACAGAGCACATTCCTGGAGCCCATAGTAATGGGTCATGTGTCCCTTCTCAGACAACTGCAGAGCTGTGGTTCTTACACAGAGCTTCAGAAGGATACTGATTAAAAACACTGAGAATAATGTGTCGACCCTAATTATTGGCTAATAACAGGAGAGGTCAAACTCAGGAGCTCAAACTAGCTTTTTGTTTTTCTGTACAGCCCACCAGGAAGCCTTGGTATGTAGAGATCTGCTAAAAAAATATGAGAGATGTTTGGTTTGGGCCAGAGACAGTAAAATTCCAAGTTAGTGTTTTATTTACTCCTGGTTATATATATATACTCTAAATTTATAAATATTTGCAGACCTTACCTGCAGTGCCTATTACTTCATTACATTCAACACTAAGGGTGCATCCAGACTTCATTATTAAGTTCTTGCAATCTTGTGCAGAGCATGTCAATCTTTTTTTGGGACCACCCGTCATTTTTATCATGCACAGACCCAGTGACCTCAGCTCCCGGGTGGCACGGTGGTTATCACTGCTGCCTCACTGAGCAGGGGCCCTGGGATCAATTCCAGACCTGGGGTGCTGTATGTGTGGAGTTTTGATGTTGTCGCCGATTTCACATGGCTTTGCTCTAGGTGCTCAAGTTTTCTCACACAGTCCAATGACATACCGGTGGGCTAATTGGCTTCTGGGAAAATTGGCCCTGGTGTGAGTGTGTGTGTCCATGTGCCCCCTGGGAAGGACTGGCGTCTCGCCCAGGGCGTATCCTGCCCTGCACCTGCTGATTGCCGGGAAAGGCTCCGGTTCCCTCACTACCATGAAATGATTTAAGCGGTTAGAAAATGGATGGACGGACTCAGCCGCTGTCCCACTCGGGAGATATGTGCAGCTCCAACTTACCCACCCACAAAAACATTTGCCTGCACAAACTTTGTACTGCAAAGCACCAGGCAGTAGAAGAAGCTGAGCAACTCTCACCGCATTTAATCTGCTATCTGCCATTAATTAAAATCCTACACAGCGTTCCCATTAAATGACTCACATCCATAATCCTGTCCTCAGTACAAAATATTTCTATATGTTTTGTTTTTTCTATTTTTTGTATAGTTTTAATAGTTTTGTTTTCTGAAAACATGACTCACTCAATACAGGAAAATAGTACCTGGCCCTTGAAGGAGAAAAGGTAGGACCACGGTTATTTACATCACTGAGATCTATCGATGGAACTGCTTCAGCTCCATGTGATGAACGTACACCTAGGCCTTGACAGAATGAGATGGAAAACCGCGCACAGAGTACCATACACAAACTCTGTGATGGGTTCTGTAAAGTCCAATCACTACAGGCACCCATGAATACAAGTCAAATAATCATGAAGGATAACTCTTCTTCTAGGGCCAAAAACAGGATTTACAGAGCTCTTCGAAACCCGTTGGGCGAGTGGGCTGGAGTTGGATGGAGACGATAATCTGCACAGATAGGCTTCCGCCAATTTCAATCTCCCACCTGCTCTCCAAAGAGCAGTCCTCTGCTCGTTGTTGGAGTTGAACGCCTTGGCGAAAGAATGGGATTCCAGCAGGCAGTCCAGCAGCTTGAAGAGGTGCGGAGAGGACATGTATCTGTACATCCCCTGGCTTTCCACCTCCTCCGGAGCTCCCTCATCCAGAGCATCCCTCTGAAACACAGAGCCAGCCGCCGGGATGACTAAGGCACGGCCGATACAGTCCCAGACACAGGCACAGGCACCCTCCAGGTCAAACAGTCTTGGGTGCGCAAGTTCGCCTACGGAGCTGTGATATTTCTGTTGGCGACTTCAAAGCTCACTGAACACCCAACTGTCCTTGTGAGTGGTTTAGTAAAGGATCCAGGCCAACCAGCCAAGCCAAAGTTTACAAAGGCTGTTTCATAAATACAGAATTTCTCACTTGTCTTTTCCAGTACAGTGCTGTCTAGATTTGCATCTGTAGATAAATGGGAGCAATTTTAAATCTGGCACTTTAATAATCATTTTAAAATGGACAAAACCTATCGCTCACATGTCTTGCTTATAACTGGAATTTTGATTGTTTGAAATTTGTAAGACTTCCCATAATAAATTAAAGTTTGGTCTCTTACTCCTGATTTTCAACTATATTTTGGGGTCCATTCCATTTCAATTACTTTAATCACTACTTATTAAACTCTTTTGTTTACCTACAGTATTTGCTTAACTACATTTTGTTTTCAGGTATTAATGAGTTTGAGACTGGGTAGAAAATGAGGCCTTGAATGCTTTGCTTCAAAACAAACCACTATTATATTATTTCAAATACCAAAAGTCAAATTTTGCAGTTACATTTTAATTAGTAACTGTTGAAGACCTAAAAATATGATCTGACTTCTTACCAAATAATTAAATTAATTACATATTAAGATCAGGGGTGGAAGGAACAAAACCACAGAACCTGTAAGGACTGGGACCGACTGCCTAACCTGACCTTAGGAAGAATGTTCTGAACGACAGGACAAAAACAGACTAAAAAAGACCTAAATCAAAATAATTCTAATCACTTTTGTTATTTATTGATAAATCATATTGTGCTTTTTGACCCAGAGGATTCCGAAATTGAAAAAGATTGGAGATGACCACTTCATCCAGCACTGAGGAGTAGCAGTCACCTGAGGAACATGCTACATCAGGTGGAGAAGTGAGAGGTTTCCTAGTAAACTGGTTTACTAGGCAAACTCAGATAGGCAAGAGAAAGAGATCCCATGAATGCAGTCAGGACACTGGGTTTAACTGTTACAAACAGGGCCACAGGACCTTTAATGAGTAAGGAGTCGGGATCTTGGCTTAACACCTCATCTGCACCTCCTACACCCCAGTGCACAGTCTCCATGATGGGGCACTGGGGTGGACACTGCTATTAAGGGTTAAACAAGGCAAAGAAGCTTAGAGCTGCTCAGATGCAAAGGAGAAGACACATGGGATCTCAGGGATGAGGAAATCCTGATGCACAAGAGCTCAGGGCCACACTGAAACCTTTCTGAGAAAGTGCCCCTCCCTCTACCGCAGAGCCGCCCCCTCCTTTACCTGAGCAGCAGTCATGTTGTCCGCATCCTCTTTCTTGCTGGTGGCCGGGTAGAAAACGATGTTGTCAATCGTCTGAATGAGCTCCAACTGCACCACACACTTGATGAGCAGGCACGCAAACAGCTTCTGGTCTGCTATTTCTAACAGATATGAAAAATAAATTTTTCAAGATTAACAATCAACAAGACTGTCATTGTAAATCTTGTGACTGCTACAAAATCGCAACAACCACTATCACTGTGCTAGCCCTTAATATGCCAAAGAAACAACTAATTATACCCATGTGAGAATGTACACAGAAACTGTCGCTAATGATATAATTAATACATTGACACCCAGTGTGCCTATTTACAACAGCTAGAAAACAAACGCTAGTATCAGGCTGGGCGCTACTGTAATCCCTTCATCTTCATGTCCCAAACTGCCACAATAAGGCACAGAGCTGATATATACACTAACATTTATTTTCCAACAACACTGTGTGCATATTTCCAATTATTAACTCAAGGTGAAAGAGTCAGATATAGATCCCCCCAACTAAGGGAATATTCTAAGCTACCGCTACAAAAGAAAAATGATTGCTCGCATGTGATGCATTCCTTAAAAGTCTAGTAGCATGCACAACAGTGGTCAATAAAAACTCACAAGAAGAGCACAGTTAACATTTCTTCATAAAATACTGCATAAAGGCAATGCACTCTACAGTGGTAATCTTGTGTGAGGAAATAGCAAATGGCTGCACGAAAAGTGGATTTTAAGTATTGAAATCAAGAAAAAAAGACCCTGGTTATTTGGAGAAAAAGCTGCATATTAGGTTAGTATTGACAGTAAAGGAATAAAACAAGAGCTATGAGGTAGGTCAATAGCCTGATAACAATAGAATTATTATTATTAAAATTGCTGTAAAACGTGGTTTCATATTTCGTCGCATTGCACAATCCATGCTTCTCCTTGAAGGCTGGACCTTTTCGGAACAAAATCCGCTATTTTAAAAGATGCAAAAAAAAAAGGGAAAGACAAACCCCAAACAACTTACTAGCATAGGATTTTCCTTTCCAGGTCTCATCACTGGCATTGGACACTTGGCTCTGACCTCTATCAGAAAGATTCCTTTCGTAGCTGCTTTGAGAATGAGAGTCCACTTCCACATCCTTTAACATTAAACACTTTTATTATTGAATAATAAAAGTAGTACAACTTCATGAGCACTGACCTAGAAACTCAAAGCACTGCACAACAGCACACATGTAGCTTAAGTAAAAAGAAAAAATAAAGAAATCTAAAGAACGGCATATGTTGAAAAGGAAAATGAAAGACTGGTCTTTTAAAAACGTTAGATGGTCAGTCTCTAATGGATGAGGATGGTGAGCTCCACAGACTGAGCCTTCTAGTGTGTAGCACCACAGTGATGCTGTAAATCCATTGTGGGGAGTCTGGTCTTTAACACCTAATGTGAGATTATGCTGAAGAACACTCAAATAGTGTTCAAACAGTCTTGAAGATAACTGGGGGCTAGACCATTCAGTGTCCTCCATGTGAATCTTAAGGTCCACTCTTAACTTTCATAAAGCAGACCCAATCAGAATGAATTGAAT
This sequence comes from Atractosteus spatula, assembly GCF_055471065.1. NCBI lineage: Eukaryota > Metazoa > Chordata > Actinopteri > Semionotiformes > Lepisosteidae > Atractosteus > Atractosteus spatula. Next base: position 9,270,763 of record NC_142724.1, read on the forward strand.
CTAATCACATACCATGTGTTTCTCGCCAGTGTCCTCTTCCTGGCTAGCAGGTCTCCACGTTAGCAAGCTAGACAGAGGAAATGACATGGCTGGATCAGAACTGGATTTGGCGATTGCCAGCCCTACTGTAAGTGCTACTGTACCTGTTTAAGTGTCACACCTGTCATTTTAAATCTTAATAAAAGGGGAGAAGTTTTCTGTCTCATGTGTTCTGCACAGGTTTTCTCATGCACTGTGTTTCCACAAGGGGGGACCCTGGTGAGTCCCCCCCAGCGGGCCCTGAGGAGCCCTTCAGGAGAACAGCTTTACAATATCAAGGCAGGGGCTGGCACTTACACATGGGGGCTGGTGTTGTGGAAGATGTCCAGCATACAGAGACAGGTGTGCTCCCAAACCTCTGGGCTGAACTTCTCCCCATTCAGAATGACCAGGTTCTCCAGGCAGTTTGTCCCCGATCGAGCCAACTGCTCGTTATCTGGAACATAATCACATTTCAGGCTTCTAGTTCTCCACGTCTGCAATCACCCTTATTACAGAGGCTCACTGTTCCAGGAGATCCCTACACTGCGTTAATGATCTGAAAGCAAACACAGGTGTGTCTTCATGTGGGAAATACCGACCATGGTTTACTGGAAGAAGTTCCATTATCGCATTTCACTTGCTTACTTCACCTAGTCTGTGAGGATTTGAAATTGTATTTTGAATAGAATTTTAATGCTGTTAAATCTTTGACTTCATAAATTGCATGAAAATGAAAAATGTGTACACCTGGGTGTGAGATAAATGTTAGATTTATTTAATTAGATGTATTTATTTTTCTGATTTAGGAAAATATTTTTTAAAAATTAAAACCATAATTGAGGTGCTGTATGGAAAGCTCACAATTTTGCCCTTAATGTCTTGTTTTCAGCGGGTAATCCTTCATCTGGCTGCCAATTAATTTTAAAATTTCTACAGTGAGAAAACTGACATTTAATTTGCTTTAATTTGGTTTGGAACATATGTCACAGACTGTAATTGGTCTGTTCTCTTTTTGAAAGTGAAAATATGTAGCATTAAACAACTGAAGGGTGGAAACTGTAAATGAAGAATTTACAGTTTCATTTTCAAGATTTGTTTCCGACACACAACACCACATTTTTACAAACGTACCGTTGTAAACACTTCAGCTCGTCTTGGTAGTGTTGTGCACCGTTTTGTGGAGTATATGCTGTGTTATGCAGGTGAAACGAAGGCTAGTATTTCTGGTGTTAAAAGATTAATCTCAAATTCTAAAAAAAAAAACTTCCACATATGACTTTGATTTTGTTTTCAAGGGAAACTCTTTGACACTACGAAATTGTTAAAAATCTCAAAGCTTCTTCTTTTATTAAAGAAGAAATGCAATGCTGTATTACTCACCCTGTGAGACACACCACTGTATCTGTGTAAAAATATCTGGGAGCAGGACATCGCTTAGAGGGTCATAAAACTGAGTAAACACATCACAGATGGCATAAAGGGCGTGGTTGCATGTTGTAGTCATCCACTCAGTTTTCTGAAAACAGCAGGAAACATAACTTCAGAGGCATGTCAGTTTGTTTCTTTGAACGGGGCAAGTGAGTCCCTAGATGATTCTTATAACAGTTCATTTTGATAAATTGAAAAGAAATACAAAAAATACAGAAATGGGGCTAATCTATCATGCTTTGAAGCTGAAAGAAAGCATCTGACTGCACCGTCACAATTTGTACAGTAACCAGTTCTTGGAGTCATATTTCTTTACCAATGCAAATAATTCCCACATAAGAGTACTGTACAAACAAGAATGACTTGAAAGTATCTCTTTCTCTACCCCCTAGCTTGTAAGACAGATATTTTTGGTTACAGATAAACCAGACGACACCATGCCCAAAGACCAACTAGTAACTAGGGCAGCGTCAATGAGAAAGAGTGGTTTAACTTTCTTGAAAAGCAGGGTTTTGTATACTACTCATCACATGTTATGCAGTAAACTTTCATCATGCAGTCTGTGGGTTTCGAGCGAGGGAATACATTTTTTGGTAAACCTTATATGCAAAAGGACCTGGGAGCCTTGTTGCGGGTTATCTAGGAAGAGCGCATACAGTACCTCAGTCTGCTGCTCAGGAAGCTTCATGTTGTCAAAAATCCTGAACACGATCCTGAAGAGATCGTGCCACCAGTGCTTCTCGAAGGTGTGTCCGTAACTCTTCATGATCTCAAACATCACTGTCAGGCCCCTGTCCACAGCAGGTTTAGAGTACTTAACTATCTGAAGAACTGAAGTTGCAAACCACTAACCCACACATTTGGAAACATAGAAAAGTTTAAGAAAACCACAGCACCAGATACTTCACACTCATGTACATTTACTTAAAGGGTCACCAAAACTGCAACAAATGTGGCACTTGATCCAAGAGGTTGAAAGTTTTTTTCCTAAAAACACCCCTCTTCCCAACGGGGATTTTTAGATACCTTTTGAATCTGTCCTCACAGAGTGTCCCACAAAGCCCAGGGGATCAGTTCTGAGGCTCTTACCGTGTTCGCACGTCCAGCTTGCAGCGGTTTATAATGCAGGACAGCTCAAAAAGAATGGGGAACCACCCTCGAACCCAGACCCGGTCCCCTGGGGCCACATTCATGTCGTCACTGGTATATTCACGCAAGGCCTGGGAAGCATAAAACAAAATACCGTTCCACTGGCGCCAACCACCTTTTTATGGGAAAATAGTGCCCCATAGTGCTCTCTCCCAGTTAGTTTTCACCCCCGATCTTCTAGGTCAAGTTTCACTGCTGATCCGCTGTCGATGAAGATCTGTGAAGATCTCTCACTTAATCCAATTATCTCAAAATAATTCCTCTTTTCAAATAGTCATGTGAAACTACAAGTTCCACAGGTAAAGTGAAGGCAAAGACCTGGGGCAGTTTTTGAGTTTTTGGGATGTGCTGTCATACTGTATAAATGGTGAGTATGTAAGCCTCCACCGTCACCAAAGCACAAGGTGTTACATTGAAGGCATCCACACCACCAAAACCACTTGAAAAAAGCGGTTTCTTGACATTTTCAGCCTTCAGCAGTCACTGTAGCAACCATCACTGCAGCAGTTTTTCCTCATATGTAACAGTTCAAAAAACATATTTCTAAACCTCCAGATTAAGGCATCAAATAAAATCTTAATGGAAATCAGAAACGTTGGGAAAGACCTAGACAACAAAGCACTGCTGGTCAGTGCCCCCCCCCCCCCCCATCAGCTGTTCGGACACTCAAACACCGGACGGCGCTCACCTGCGGCCTCTCCGAAACGTATTTCGCACAGTGGCGAATGAGCCGTATGGCCTCCATGCTGGTGTCAGGGAAGGCCGCATTGCAAACAAACTCAGAAAGACACTTGACCGCGTCCTGGAATGAATCAATCGCTGCGGCAAAATGCTTCTGATAGGTGCTCACTGGAGGTGGGAAAAACGAGAGGGGACAGATGACAAGGAGGAGGGTCATCAATGTCTGAGGAAGCCACTGAAGAAATCCGAGTCTATTTTTCCTTTCATCCATTTCCTAAAGCCTTTTAGCCCAATATAGGCTTGCGGTGGGCCAGAGCTGTACAGGCAGGCAAAGGAATACACACTCACACATGCACAGGAAGACAATTTAGAATAGCCAGCTAAGCTAGACTGCATGTCTTTAGACTGTGGGATGAACCCAGAGTTCCAGGCATATTCCCATGTTGTCTTAGGGAGAACACGCAAACTCCACAAAGAAGGCACTGAGCCACAAGCAAACTCAGTTAAACGTTAAGCACAACTGAAGAAATGTTTTTATGACCCCCTTCCTCATAGCTGTATACAACACCTATGCTTGATACAGATATTTTATGTTTTAGTTGTCTTGGTACAGCTGACGCAGGTTAATCTTCAGAAAATGGGAGGATGTAGTTAAAACAGCTTGTGGCACTGTTGGTAAATGTGAAAAGCAGCTATCTCAATATGTGAGCAGATTGAATTCTATGTGACTGCTGAAAGCATTTTGAAATTGCATTCATGTGTTTCTGACACTTTACATCCACACATTTCCATACAGCCTTTAAAGGCACGTGGGGTAATACAGCATTGCATTAGAAGTTCCTGTAGTAGGTGTTTGTGGGCATGGCAAAGCTACAGCAGTACTTTCCAGATTTTCCTCATGTAATGTTTAATGTAATACAGGAAACCGTAAGTTTAACAGAGTAACGGGAGAAGGTCTGTCATGTCTGTTCAATCACAAATGACATTTTTTCAGCCAAAAACCACACTATGAGAAAATATATATATACTCTTTATATGCTTTCTGGATCTTTTGACTTATTCATTATTTTTATTTATTATTTTTTAACCATTGCAATCGATGGTTGATGTGTGCGAATTACCGACAATGTGTCCAGTAGTCTGGAAGGCCAGCTCCACTATAGTCTCGTCGTGGTCAGAGGCAGCCTGGTGGAAGACGGAGAAGATGTTCTTCCACCCAGACCGGATATTGGCAGCCTGAGAATTGACCATCTGGGCGATGCACCTGATCACCATATCGCGGATGGTAGGAGACCTACAGGGCAACGTTACAACCTTCAAAATTCAGAATGGTTTTTTTAAGGCAAGAATTAGAATGTCATCTTCTCACCAGAGACTGTCTTGAAGTGGACATTACACGTTTGTAAGTTATGAAGAACTTCAATTTCCAGTGAATGTTAAATTTACCATATTGACACTATTCAGTAGTCCTTGGACAATACACACCAGTTAACAGTCACAATTCACTAGTCTACAGTTACTAGTGGTTTGAGTACGCCAATACTACCGTACATGATGAAGACATTCTACAAAGAGTTGTGGCAAGGGCACAGAGGATTCTAGGGTGTGATTTACCAAAAATCAAAGATTTACACCATCATAAACAGCTAACTGTGCAATGCCCCAGAACTCAATGCCCCCAAGCACTATGCTCTTTTGATTTGGACTACCATGGTGTTCACTACCACAATTTTCTTCTTCCACGTATTGTTTGCTCTAGTTATTGAATGACTTTATGTACATACTATCACTATTCATTATGTACTGCTTTGTAATGTACTGTCTAGATTACACAGTGTTGTCTGTTGTATTGCCTCATCTGCTGTGCTGTGCATGTCCTGAAAGATGGACACGAATAAGAACTCCAGTGTGCATATTCATATGGCAATACACTCCTCTGCAATTTGTCCTTCAATTGTCTGATCACCCTCTCTCAACAAGCAGATCTACAGTCCAAGGCAAAACGCGAGAACATAAAAAAAAAAGAAAATGACAGACAGCACACACAGCACGCCGATATCCCCCCGGCACCCTTCACCTGTTTTTCTTCATGATGTGCTCAAAGGGCCGGAGGAAGTCCTTTTGGAAGCGGAAGTTTGCCAGCTCTCCCTTTTCCAAGAACTTCATGGACAGCTGCCTCAGGGAGTCCACGGCGAAGATGGCCACATCCTCATTCGGGTTGCAGCCAACCTCGGAGACAAATCAGAAGAGCACTAAAGACCGGCTGCGGAATCCTGTGGGGAATCTGAGATATTGCCAAGCATGTACAGTACAAATCAATAAGAGGAAGGCCATTCTGCTGTACAATACTGTATAAAACCACTGAGACCCAGACTCACAAGGTCTTCAAGTCCACTGATAGCCCTCACATGCTGTCACTCACTCTGCCCACATACCTTATTAAAATGATCGCCGATGACCTGCCAGATCCTGGACCACTGCAGCCTGATGCGGTTCATGTTGTAGTACGAGATCTCCACAATCTTCTGCAGGCTGAACATGCGAGGGTGATGCGGGGAGGCCAGCTCATCCATCGACACAGCGCACAGCCAGTGCACAAAATCAACTGCGGCACACACAGAACCACCGGTCAGCGCGGCCCTTAACAGGCTTGGACTACTTCACAGCTTTCGACTAGCCGCCAGCAGCAAAGTTCAAAGCAAATTGCTTGCTGCTGGCTTTCCATTTATCCCAATGAAGAAGTGACATCAAGGACAGTTTTTGAATTAGTGATGTGGAGGGCGGATTAATGTTTTAGCTTAATCCTGAACTTTTTACATTTAAAAGACTCGCCATATTCTTTGGTCGAGTATGGTCAAATGACCTGTATCTCAGCTGTTTGACTTCAAACAGGCTCTGTGACCACATCCCCCAAATTCGGACATCTTTACTGGCTCCTTATTATAAAGTTCAATTCAAAATCTGACTTTTAACTCTTAAAGCCCTACAGTACATACCAAATCACTGCAATGCTTAGTGCCTCTAATTACTCCTGTACAAAGCAGGGCCTTACACTGTGCTGAGAACACCTTAAGTAATATTTTCTTGTAGGTACAAGAGTCTTGGGGCACACTTTCAGCAGTCTTGCTCCACAACTCTGGAGCTCACTCTCTGCCTATATGAGAAATGTAAACTTTCACCTTTATTAAGGGTTGTATTGTAAAATACATACCAATTGCATTGCCATCGAGTCTCGTGGATCCAGTGAATATTCTTAAAGAGAAAACAATAAATCATGACTCTTTCCATAGGCAGTAAAGACTCTGTATACCTACAGTATATCTAATACATGCACACAAAAAAAGTACATTTATAACACATCAAGAAAGGTACAGAACTGCTGTACCATCAGCTACAATATTTTGTGGTATTGATTCTGCTCATGGACATCTGGATGTTCATGTCCACAGACATGCACAGCAGCTCACTTCAATCTGCAATGAGCTATAAGTTCAGTAGCTTCTGAACTGTGCTTTCTGTTGATGTTGATGTACTCATCACTGCTTGTAAACCCATTATCCTGCCCGGAGTTTCACATTAGGCATGTCTATTATCTTCAGCAATGGTCCAGAGGCATGTAGATCAACCATGTTTCATGTGAGGCCACTTTTATCAGCCTCTTTCCCAACAGCACAGCATGCTACTGCTGTACACGATTCCTATCCAGCATGCCACTCTCTAATATTGTGGTAGGGCTCTGCTTACTTTATATTGTACTGAGTGACTTTCTAAAATCACAAGTAGGTAGATAAGACTCACAAGGCACAGCCTATGTACACGTACTGTATAATTCAGATTTATTGTGGCCTTCATATAATAAAACATGACACTGACCATTTCACATCTTGCCTGTTGTTAAGCACAGAGATGAGCAAAGTTACAATATTATAGAATATTTTTCACTTCTGCTACATCAGTATTGAAAGCTGAAATAGTAAAACTGTTTTTATTACTTAAGTTTGATCACATTCCTTGCTTTCATGTTTAAAGTTTTAAAACGTCAATACCTGTCCACAGCCACAACTACACTCTGTGAGCTGGTCTCTCCTACTGACTCCTGAATACTGGCCATCTGCCTCTTATCCGGACCGCCTACAAGATTCCCTGGGAAAAAAGGGAAATTCCCACAATATTAAATGTCACTTACAAGATCACTAAAGTATACATGAGATGCTGCAATCATTTCAACAATGCGTAATATTGTTTTCACTGTCCACAACATAATAGGTTTTAAAACATATGTTATGGCTTGGGATTTAGCAAGTTAGAAACCCAGCGCAACTGCTGATTAAAGACGACAGATCTGTACGATGAGTGATCTCCAAGGCTGCTGTCTGTCTAACGTCACTCACAGCTGCAGGGAAATTTCCATTTACAGTATAGGCACTGCCAAAGGGTCAAAAAAAAGATGGCAGTTTCTCCCACAACCAGTGATGACTGAATGTCAGTAGCCTGATAGACACTCCCTTTCAACCAAATGCCAGCGCACCGAGACATATTCATCACTACCTAACCCCTGATCAATAAACATTAAGCTAAGCTGGTACGAGCAGCCACTTAAGAGCAATATGAAAGGTTAACAAAGCCGGATGTTTCATGCTCCTACCTAGGCCTAAAGGCATGAACTCCTCTGAGCCCGATGGGAAGCCCTTGATGCTGGCCTCTCTCTCCCGCACCATGCCGGAGATGTAGCGGGTCTTGACACCCGTCCCGATCAGCTGTGCCAACTCCAGCTGGCTGATGCACCGCAGGATCTGCAGGCGAACCAGCATGAGAACCACCAGCATGAGAACGCGGCTTCGGCTCGTTTTAGAAACACCAGCGCAGCCACACCCCGACGACTAACAGGAAGAAAAGCCCATCCCGCTGAAGGAGGAGTATGAACAGGGTGGAATGTACACTTGGCTTTTTATCCTCACTGGTAGCCAACTCATTGTACTACTAACATTTATTTTTGCAGTTTGTGAATGGAGTCGCATTACAAATAAATATTTCTACAATAATAGTCACAAAAATCATAGTATTCAAAATAATAAAAGGACTTGTTCCTAGGATAACAGAGTATATTGAGGAAGAGTAACACTATTCCCGATAGTTCTTCTTGCAGGTGGCACACAAGGTATTTTTCATCATTAAGCTAGGCTACACCTGCAGGCAGAGGCACGCCGCCCCTCCCCTCACCCCTCACCTCGTGCCAGGAGTTTCCCAGGTAGTTCCCGTCGGTGTGCGCCACAGTGATCAGCGTCTTGATGGTGTCGATGTTCTTCTGTTTCATCTCGGTGATGCTGGAGCTGGCCGTGAGCAGCGTAAAACGAGCCAGAGCCTGAACGTAAGCATCTCTCTCGAGCTGGACGTGCCCAAAAATACCCCCCAAAAAAAGAAACGACAGAATTATACATACTGTCAAGCATGAAGAAACAAAAAAAAACATCAAAACAGTACAAGACGAAAACATTCACTGCATATTTTCAAATGCTTTCTGCTGTTCAGAAAAGTGTTCCTTCATCTTGCAGCTTTGCTTGACTATAGAAAAACTGACACAGTTGTGCCATTTTATAGAACATATCAGTGTCTGGACTATAAGCACAGAATTATCAAGATCCCACATAAAGCAGTAAGATTAACTCTGGAGACTGCTTGTTCTATAATACACACTAACATGAAGCACATACTTACATTTAAAACAGTGTGAAGATCATGTTCTAAAGACTTACTCCCAAAAATCGCTCACACAGATACTGTAGCCTAGCCAGCAGCTAAATTATCTTATCCTTTGGTCTCTTCATATCTAAAAAATTAAGTTATGCTAGGCCTGTCAAGTACTGGATGAGATGTGTTAGAAGAAAACCATGTTACCGCTAGAAGGTGTCAGGAATTCTCACTCAGTGCCATAATACTATAATAAATGGGAGTATGGTGCCATTGGATGAGTCATTAAACATAGTGTCACTGTCACACTGTTATCATTATTGATGCTTTGTGCCACTTTTCACAAGCTTGTTATCCCCAGAGTCATGGACAAAATCAATAAAAGCTACTGCCAATCTAAAAATACCTGGTATTAAACAACAGCCATGATTTCACTTTTTTGCGACAAAACAGAGGAAAAAGGTGACTTGTGACTCAGGTACATGGTGGGCTTCATGCCTGCACACATACTTCAGAAAACACTATTTTACAGTTCAAAATGGGATTGTTCAGAAACATAAATAGGTCAGTCTCACACTGGAGATGTGTCACACGTAGCTCACGAAATAACAGTCTTTACGCTTGCACGAGACAGAAACAGCAAATGTCCTTACCTGCATACCAAATATGGAGGCTATCCTCACGGCACACCGGATTCCCTCCAGGCAGAGCGACGCCACCTCCTGGTCGTCACAGTCCTGCAGACCGATGCTGAAGGCGGCCAGGAGAGGGGTCCAGGCGAGCTGCGAGGAGGACAGCTGTTAGCCCGATGGGAGCACAACTGCAAGACAGCACGAACTGCAGCTGGAATAAGCGTGGGGCCACACAAGTTACCGAGCTGCGGTTAGCAGAGTGAGGCTGGGACCCTGGACGTTAAATGAACACAAAGTAAAAACCAAAAAGCCAAGACACAGAAGAGATTGATATTAAGGTGTAGACAGGGCTGGCATTAAGTGCGCTGGTTGCTGGGGAGGCGTGGGTGGAGCCCGGGTGCTCCGTGCGCCAGTCGGAGGTGCTGACCTTGAACATGGGCCTGACGTGCTCCAGGTGGGTGGCACTGGTGAAGGGCGCCTGCGCGTGGCTCACTGCCTCCATCAGGGCCTTGGCCGTCTTCGCCATCTGCTCCATCTCCAGGTTGTAAAGCAGCCTCCTCTGCTTCTCGCTGGCCACGCCTAGGGGGAGAACGCGCGGCAGGACTGAACCGATCGTTTCCCGGCTTTTAATTGCCCACTGTGCCGTCGCTGGAATCGGGTCCGCCGAGATATGCGAGGAAGGCGAGTTCAGAGATTTCCGTGCCACCCGTAAAAGAAAGATACACCTCACCCAGGTACTCTCTTACCTCACATCCAACAGCACCTAGCTCCTCACACTGAGACCTGGGACACCATTACTGCTGTTGACTCGGAACTTATCTTGTCCCGGTAAACCTGAGCTCCTAAAGGTCTGTCTTGATAACAGGCTTAAAAAATTAAATTGAGGGTGAGTGACAAAACTTCCACTCATGCATTTGCCATTAACATATTTTAGAAGAATTGTATCTGCATATTCCATAACCTTTTTGAAAGTGCTTTTTGAAACATTTTTTGATCAAAGTTGGATTTGGCATAACATGTTCACCATTTAAAGACCCTATTCGTATCAGGATGAAGAGACGCTGGTACAGTCGGATGATTGGGCTCTTGTAGAGGCAGACAGCAGTGAGGTAGCAGTGCAGTTTGCCTAGTTACTGCCTCCTTTCCTCACAGCTGTAAAGTCAAGAGAAGCGCAAAACAGAAGCTCCGCTCCCCAGCTGCATGCCACTTTCATTATTCTCTATGTTCCTGTGCTGTATTGTTATGGAATTGTTCAGTGTTTCAGTAAATGCTTCAGGATTATTATTGCAATCTATGTGTGATGAAATGCACACATTGTTGCCTAGGAGCAGGAAATGAGGACACATCTGCTGCAGACTGAACTGAGAATCCTTTCCTCTTTCCCCTTCTGGAGTTCTGCCCGGTCTATCATCACTTTTGTGTATGGCTCAAGTTTTGTTTTTTTTTACATAAAAGCAAGCAGAGACATTTTAGCCCCATGTTCATCTCTTGGCCTGGAGATCCCAAATCATTTGTATTTGAATCACATCCAATATATACTCACAACTGATTTATATACAAAGACGTGAAACTCATGTCTGGAAATATTTGCTACTTTTTTTTCAGGGATCTAATTTAACTTGATGAATGTCTCAAGAATATATTTAGGGTTTTTTTAATATACTTATTTGGCAACCTTTGAGCTAAGGAACAGTTCCCACAACTACATTTGAATAAAGTTCAAAAGGTACAGATAATTTGTCAGTAGGTTCCAAGTGTATTGATTGCATTTTCATATTTTAAGTATAACTGCATTGTGGGTGAAGAACACAGTAATGGTTCTAAAAACCCTTTTTTAACAGCAGAAGAAGTTAGAAGAGGAAGGCAAGTACAGTAAGTAAGAGTTAGGCAAAGGAGACTTTCCACCACCTGCTGTGAAACTAGGGAGTTACCACTATGGTCATGTCTGGAGGGTTGCTTACCCAACGCTGAGAAACCAGAACTAGCAGGTAGGACATAACCCAAGCCTGAGGCTGCACTAACTTTGACTCCTCTCCCTACTTGCAGCACAGCATTGAACAGGAGCAGACTGAGGCTTGGTGAAACATGTTTTAGAATATAAAGATTTTCTCTGGTGCCATAAATAAATCACAAATGTGTGAGTGAGGCTGGGGACTTTTCACCCCGGAAAAGTAAACAACAGTAACTGAAAAAGTGACAGATTATAAATTTTCAAGCTGAAATCGAGCTTCTTATGTGAACTTTATTACATTCACAAAGGAAATCAAACTACTTGTTTGCTATATAACTTTAATCTCTGTGTGTAACACCTACTGTAAGCAGTGCAATCGATTGTAGTTCGGCCCTGTGTGGGAGAGTCTCAAACTCACTCTGCTTGTTGGACTTGGGCGTGATGGAATACTCTTTGCTTTCCTTCATGGCAATCTTTTTTCCAGCAATCTCGTCATATATTGCAGATAGATACTCCTCGGGCAGATCCTTGCTATCATTGATCCCTCGATTCATCTTAATGTACTGCTCCTTGGTCATTTTGTTTTTAACCTGGGTGATGTAAAAACAGGGGGAAAAAATCATCCCGAAAAAAACTTAAGTTTTAAAACAAACCCCAAGCACCTTTCTTCTGAGGACCCAATCACAATAGACTGGTTTGATCTGCTGTATCAGTGAAAGGTATCAAACTGATCTAGAAAATTCCTCACCCTTAATCAACTACATTCTAATCCTGATTTCATAGCTGATCCATACAGTTGATCAATTACAGTTCAGTTACTCAAATTAAAATATACTATTTATCTTAGATCTAGACTTTCATAGTTTGATACAATCATGAGTCAATCTCTGTTATCTACTGCACTCCAGATCCAGTTACCTTTTGGATAGAATATCAAATTCTAACAATGGCTTAATCTTCCCATCTGAGTGCTGGCTTTGAGTTGCTGGGAAGGTTTGCAGGCCAAAGAGACACTCTCTGACACTGAAGCCTGGGTTAACACCAAACATTTGGCTTTTGTTTTTTCCCTTTTTTAAATTTATAATCACATTTTTCCACCAGCAGCTGGACAGTGCTGCACAACACCACAGCTCCTGTAGCAGCACTGGAGATGAAGTTAAGGAACTATACAGGCATCCTTTGAAACAGACGCCCTGCAACTATCTGCAAATAAAGCCAAATTAAATGTGGGACCTTTGAATGTTAATGCAGGCACACCTCCAAACTTCTGATCTCAGAGATTCTTTTAATGAAATTTCTCTGTCAGTACAACTTTTCTTCATTGTGGGTCTTCTTGAAGTCCTCTCCCATCTATGACGGCCCTTTTATCAGAAAAGGGTTTATTTAAAGGTCATACCTGAGGACTGTGAAGGTCTGTGGTCAACATGATGATGGAATAGGCCAAAACATACGCTGTGTCCGCGCTTGCAAACAGGGTTTGCCTGTTGAAGAAGGAAACACATGACCTTTTACAGGGACTGTTATATCTGCGCTCATGAATCAGCACGAAGAGAGAACCGTCATCTAGAAAAATGACACTGTGCTTTATAGGGTGAATGGAGCCACCAGAAAACTGCAACGGGCAGAAGGCAAGGTACACCCTGGACGGGACACCAGTTGGCCTTATAACCAGAATAATCATATTCAAAATGTTTGCAGTTTGCCATTTGAGTGTATAATTCTCCACTGTTATGGGGATCACATCAATCAGCAACTGCGACTTGGTCACACTCTTGAATGCTCTGGAAACAAAGTGGCCGATTTGTATGCAGGAGGGTTGTGTTACCCCTGATTGCACTCCAGATATCTGGCAGCAAATTTCTCCATCAGCCTGTCGATTTTTTGTGCTTCTCCAGGCAGCCGGAAGCCTTCCAGGAATATCCGGAGCGCCGACACAAAGTCCTTGCCACAGAAATCCAGCTGGTCCACATAGGCGTACATCACCTCCTTGTTGAAGCGGATGTTTTCCCCCAGAAACTCTCCCACCTGGGTCTGAGGGGAGAACACAAGCTGAAAGCATCCCATTCTGCACACAGTCAGGAACAAAACCAACCGATAAGGGTTGACCGGCATTGACTGCAATCGTCACACCCATCTTCCAGGAATGGATTTCTGGGAACTCGGGAGTCTAACTTGACACAGCCTGCCTGGCCTATTGGTAGCTTTCGCACATCGAGATGAAAGTGGAAGGACGGAGTTTCTGGGCCAGCCTAAAGATGGACAACTGTCTCAAACCCAAGAACCCCTAGATCAGGAATCCCCAAGTCTGGTCCTGCATAGACAGAAACACTCTGTAACCAGCTCCAGTTCAGCCGGGTTTTCAAGCACATAGATTGGCCACCCTGTGTCAGCAGCATAGCCACCTCCTCTGTGGACCTCCAGAGAAAACCAGGTGGCTTCTGCAAATGGAGTTAATGGACATACAGGAAGCACATTTGCTCCTGGATCAGAATGTCCACACCAATGCCCCAGTATGGACACTGGATACACTATGAAGCAGGTGCCATGCTTTAAACTAAGGTCCTGTCCACTTGAATAATATCCAGAGACACTGCTCAGAAGAGTAGAGGTATTAAGCAAAGAGTCCTGGCTAAAGTGCACCCTGGATTTACACAATATTCTCCTCAGAATATAGACCAGGGGTATTTAAATCCTCTGATGCCTCTGAGGCTCATCCAAAAACAGAGCACTCATGGGTAACATCTGCATACTAAAAGCAAAAAAACTACAAATATTACTTGTTTTATTACATTACTTTGCTTACTGAAATGTTGTAAAATGAATGTTGGTATTTGCTATCTCAGTGCCGTCGTACAGTTGTACTGACTAATGCACAGACCCAGGCTGTGTCTTGGGTAGTTTTGGAAAAGCATGTCCAGTCTGGGATAACTCACTGTATCCAGCCGTTCCTCTTGATGCAGGAACTGAGCAATGTCCTCGGGCACCGTGCCGAGCATCCCCTGCTCCTGCAGATACTGAATGCCTCTCTTTGGTTTCTTATTGAATCTGTCAATAACAAGGTAACGCACAGTAAGAACGCCTCCTGCTGACACGCCCTACAGACCTGGACAGAAGAAGCTGGGTTATTTCAGACAGATCGACATGTGTGCTAAAAATCCCTACACCATCCACCACACTTGCCTCTATAGGTCTTTTCTGACAATTTTTTTAATGTGAGTTTTTTTTAGCTCAAAGATAAAAATTATGTGGCAAAAGTTTTGTTAGTGTATTTTTCATGCATCCCCCCTCCAAATATTACTAAAACTTATTAAATCAAATATGAATCTTAAAAAGAGGTTAAGATAAAGTATTCATTCAGTTCCCAGGCCTGGTAACTCTCATTCTAGGGCTACCATGAGTGACTCGATGTAGGTGCCGAGAAGGGCACTCACAATTCAATGCCATGCTCAATGATCTCTTTCTGCTGCTTCATGACCTCAAACTGCTCGGGGTCGTCCGCCAGAGAAGCCTGCGTGCTGGCGCTGCCGATTCCCGAGGACACCGTGGAGTCCAGGGAGCTGACGCTGTCCCGGCGCGTACACGATTCCAGGGGCCTGCTCTCCCCGCTCTCCTGCTCCGGGGGCTTCTCCTGGCCTGAAGACACGGACACAATCAAGCCCGCCCTCCCAGAAAACACTCTCTCATCCCAGAGGTTAGGGCCTGGGCCAGCAGTCCGAATGGCAGCCCAAAACCGTTTGAACGCTGCCTCCGAGGCACGGCGCAAACTCAAGGCGTTCATGACGAACGTTCCTGGCGCGTCTGACCCGTTCGCGGAGAACAATTAAGTGCCTAAAAGAAGGAACTGTGGCATGAACAATGATACGTCAATCAGGCCTAGGATCTCGGTTCAGGACGAGCTGTTACTCACCCAGGTTAGTCTGAAGATTTGGGTTGACATACAAGTCTTTGCTCCATTCCACCATGCACTTCAGAATGGACACCAAACACTCGAGCCCTTTTTTCCTCAAGCTCAGCTCCTGCAATGATAATTGAAACATAAGCTAATGTTTTTACGTAGAAAAAGGTTAAAGGTCACCACTTCATAGTGAGGTTAAGTCCCTGGACTGGTGAGACTACACCAAGAGTTGAATCACTGTTTGTGCTTACCACACGGGAGTCTGGCAAAGCTTACTTTTTAACTGCTACACTGATATCGCTAATGATCCATTAATGAAATCATAGGCTAGAGGTGCAAAATCCTTCAATGGCGTGGAGTGGAAAGTCTGCAGGTTCAGTAGCACTGACCTAAAACAGTCAGTAAATGTCAAATGTCGGGCCAGGGACTCTATTCTACAGCCCGTGGCCTAAAAAATAGAGTTAACTACTGTAAAATAAGAAATCATAGCTTGTCCATAGCATTAATTAATCATACTGAATAGTCTCAAAACTGTGAAGAGATCAAAACTATATGCATAAACTACAGTTCTGCATAAATTATGTTTGCATGTCTTATCTGTAAATTTGCATATTACCCAATTCCACCCTGACAACTCAACATGATACTCAAAATAGACAGCACAGCTCTCCCATCCAAAGGAATCAACTAGTCAGATCAGGTATTTAAAAGCTTTTTATCGTTGCTGTGCAATTCCCCTCTCGAAACTCTGTACTTATCGTTTGATCTGATATCAGATTCCAGAGTGACACATTGACAATGTTAACATCAAGCCCAGTGCTACAGACAATTCAGAATTCCTGCGCGGATGCTGTTTGCTAAAGGAACAGATTTCAACAATTTAATACAAACATAGGAGCAAATTGGTTCAAAATCCATCCAAATAGGAGCTGCAATAAAAAATGATGAAGAAATGGTAACTTCACTCTTCAATCTCAATAATCTGAAAGTTCATACTCTTTCCCCAAACAACCAGCAACTGTATCGGTTGCTCTTGTGCCTACCTGTAGTGGCGTCATTCCCAGTTCCTGGCCGCTTCTACCCTGGGCTATCTTTGACAGATCATTAACGAGCCGTTCAAAAATATTAGCAGCATTCAAGTCGCAATCGTAGTTCACATAGATATCCACTACACATTGGGCATCTGTAACGGAAAGAATTACGGATAAATACCATGCAGATGCACACTTGCAGACTGAAGGAACTGAGACTTTTGAGTTTTCCCACATCAAAGATTACAAGGGGATCCGATACAAATATTGAAAAGCCTCAAAAGCACAAAGTCAACCCAATGGAACCTCTTGTTTTCTTCAGGATGAACAGTAAAACGCAAACCAGAGGACATAAGAAGAAACTACATGGCATTGCTTTAAGAGCTCTTGTGTTACATTCGTTTAACATAAAAACATAAGCTTACAAATAGGGGGCAAGCCATCTAGTAATATCTAGTATCTAGTATCTAGTATAGTAATTAGTCAAAGTTCATTTGGCTGTTTTTTTTCCCCCAAGAGGCCAGGGTTTCTGCTTCAACAACATGAGTCTGTATCTTGTCTGATGCCTTCCATTCCATCCTTGTTCCACAAACCTTACAAGTAAAGAAGTGGCACCTGTTATCGGTTTTATGTGCATTCCCATGAAAATCAGCATTATAGCTTTTGCTACCCATACAAACAGACTAACAGGCTTATTTGCCGTTACCTGCACAGATCCTGGTTAGTGTCTGAATGACCATCCACTTGTGCTCAAAGGAACTTGAGGATGTCTCTAAGATGGTCAAGAAAATCTCTCTGAAGAAAACCTGAAGGACACAGAAAAATGCAAGACTTTTAGACAACTGTTCGCTATTGTGGTAGAATGAAACAAACTACCCAGCAATGTGGTTGAAGCCGATTCCCTGGCTTCTTTCAGGAAACAGCTGGATCAGACCATTATTCGTATTACACAAGTTTCATTTCAATAACTGATTTCTATAACAAAATAAAATTTCCTATACGCTATGCTTTTGTGGTTAAACCAGATGAACATTTAGGCACAACAGACAGTCTCCTATGCACATCCAAGGATTAAAGCAAGCAGAAGTGATTAAGAACTAGCACATTTCTGAAATCGTTAGAGGGTACAAAAAGAAATCTTGGATCCCATAGAGAACACCAGCGGGGATTTGAATTTGAGGCTGACGAATCAAAGGAAATTTCAATACCTCAATTTGCATCTTCAGGTGAATCTTGAAGTTGGACAGAAGTGTGAGGAAAATGGCTAAGGAGAGCTCGAAAACGTCAGGCACGGAGGAGACCCCGTTCTTGGACAAGGCCACACAGAGGTACTGCTTGATGGCATTGACGAACATCTCGTGAGTGCGGAACACAGGGCCGGCACTCTGCAGCACGGACAGCAGGAGCTGCAGGGACACCACCTTCGACCGCAGCTCATGGGACCTGGGAGCAATTGGACAAGAAAAGGTCTGTGTGCTGTTGGGAAAACTTGCATCAAAAAAAACGTTGGCATGAATGGCTTGGGAGAAATACTTGGAAGCCTACCAAATCATGTGTTCAGTTTCTTAAGTGTAGCAGGAATACGCTGTAGCACATATTGGGAAAGGGTCTCAAATACATGCAACCAAGTCTCATCCCTTCCTATCCCTCCAGCAGGATCTCCCTTTAGTTGAGGTAGTAACGAGTGCAGCGGAGTGCGAGACTGAACTGATCGTTTCACCACTTTTCAACTGACATTTTGTCTGGCCAGCGAAGATGACAGAAGTCTGTGTCAAGCTCCAGAAGCCAGCCATATACTGTATGTGCTGCCACCAAAAGAGCCTCTTCACTCAACTGGGCGTTCCTAATGTTTTGGCCCGAGGGGTTAGGAAGCAGATGATTGAAACGACAGCCACCCACCATTTACCTACAGTAGTTTTGCAGCAGAAATCAGCACAACTATGTAGGAGTTAAAAAGGAGAAGCAAAGGAGTTTCCTCTCATAAGCTGAAAGAGAACATAGGTTCTTCAATCAGTTTCTGAACCAGTGGTGGCTGAGGATTTTCAAGACTTTTGAAGCAGGAGAAGAGGAAGCTCTTCCTCCTGGAGTGCTAATACTGGTTTTCTGTGTGTTTCTGCTGCTTAATCCCAGTTCCCATCTCTTCTGCTCTTTACTCCAAAAGAGCTTTCATTTCCTTCAGTACACGTCATGCGTTTAACTTTATTAAACCATTTTAGTAAATGACCCTTTTTACTGAACTTCTCGCTTAAGCAAAACTTCTTAAAACTGTTTTCAGATCACTAAAAAAAACAAACTGAATTAAAAGGTTGGGAATTCAAAAGAAAGAAAATCCACATATTCGATCTCCCCTTCATCCATCAATTACAATGAAAATATTGTATAAAAATCTCACATATCACTCGCAGTTTACACACATAATGACTCAAGATTAAAAATTCTTCTTACATACAGTACTTCATCAAATTTTAATGACCTCAAATTTTCCTTCACTCTGGGTGGCCCTCGTTCTAACTTATCCTTCTAGCTTAAAAAATGAGCGATAGAGCACCAAAGCCTGTCAAGCAAGAATTTAGAAAAACAGCCCATCATTATTAAGTTTAAGATCCTCAATAATTTGTTTTGGTTATTGAGTTACCCAGTCCTCTCACTGGTGATGTTTAATAACCGGTCTTACAAAAACAAAAGTTAACTCCAAACTGTCACATTCAACTTCCAGAAACTAAAAAGGAATTTAAAATATACTTTTAACTAACTCGCTAATCCAGTCAAAAAGTTTTTTTTGCAAGGTGGAATAGCGAACAGGATAAACCATAATGACACTGAATCAACATTAAAATATATGTGGTTGGTAAAGTTTTATGTGAAACATTTTGCATTCTTTAAAAAAAACAGGATTTATAACACGACAGGTCCTGTCTGTATTTTTATGTCAATGGTTTGCTTTCCTTCTGTGTTAGTGTAAACATCTTTCAGAGACAGCCTCAGTAAAAACCCTGGAGAATAAAGGAGGAAAGGATCTGATCCTATCCATGTAGAGACAACTGTTCTTCAATCCTACTTCGGGTCCGGAGGTCCGTCAGCCAGCGGCTTCATGGAGAGCTTGCAGAGAGATCGGAAGACGAGGAAGGCATCTTTCTGCAGGATGTGGGAGAATCTGGCTGTAGGAGGGCCGTGCGCTGCATCCGTGTCCTAGGAAAAGATATGCAAAACACTGCATTGCCAGATTGCACCAGACAGCTGGAAGCATGTATGGGATCCAACTCGCCTGCTCTGGATTCTTTCCTAGGAGCCCAGTTTCCGCGATGGTGGCCAAACAGCAAGAAGGAGGACAATACAATGTGATCGCAAAACACACAGCACAGAGGAAGAACAACCAAAATTCACTACCAAGCTGACAATCTGGACCGGTAGTCCACAAGTGAGTACGCGGTGTGAGGATAAAGCAATGTATTTAACCAATTGCATCTCCCCACATGAGATCCAGACCCAGGCCTGTTCTTCATCATAGTCTGATTCACCATGCGGTTCATTAGTCCAGCTACAACACTGTGCCATCTCCCTATACTTCCTCTTGAGTTACATTGCTGGGCTCATTGTGTCTTCCCTTAGCTCCTTTTTATTGATCTCTAATGAAATGGGCACCTACAGGCTTCACGACAGCTCCTTATCTTAACACCTTCCAATGTCCTCTCTAAGCTCTGTTGTCTGGGCTTCCTCTGTCTCTGCATTGTGGCATGCAAACTGCTAGCAACAGCAGTGCAGCTACTTGATGCCATGGGGTCTTTGTATTATTCTGCTGCATTCCCATTAATTCAGCACTGTATGTTATAGTCCTTCATCATATTAAGATGGAAGCTTCACATTGGCGGTGGTGGAGGGGAGTCCCCATTACCTGTAAACATTTGAGTGGAGTGTCCAGAAAAGCGCTATATAAGTGTAAGCAATTATTATTATTTCACAATGCTCTCTCTGGCTTTGTGTTTTTGTTTCTCTCTACAATATGATACATTAGGGTGATCCTGCAATGTGGGTAGCGCTCTCTGCTTCATTTTTGCACCACAAACATTGTGAGTTTATAGAAGTCATGTATAAAATGAATTCAGTCAAATGAATGAAATCCTTTAAAATTATATCCTATAACATATAAATCACAGAGAGCATCTCTTCATAAAAGCAGCAGTCAGCATTAATGTAACTCAATCCTGTATATTAGAGTTACATTATGTTAGAGTGATGTACAGTATGTTAGACTGATGTTCAATGGTTATTAGGTTGACTTTTATTCAACAGAAAAGTCCGAAAAAAACTGACTGCACTGGACCAGCGGTCATAACACCAAAACCTTGTTGGATGAAAAGAACATTTTGCTTTTTTGTTAAAATAAAGTTGTGCACTTTCAAGCCCACTTTCAAGTTTTCTTCCACAGTCCAAACACATACCGGGAGGTTAATTGGCTTCGGGGAAAACTGGCCCCGGTATGTGTGTGTCTGTGTGTGCCCTGCATTGTGCCTGCTGCCTGCCAGGACAGGCTCTGGCTCCCCAGTGAATTGAATGAAGCAGTTGATTATCTCTTTATCTTTATTACACAGTTAATTCAGTGCCTTTCGAAAGATGATTTGTTAAATGATATGCATATTTCTTGCAGCTTGCATGCATCATTAAGTGCAGAAAACCAGAAACATGTTTTTAAACAGTGCTGTGGGCACGTTGCCAGGAGGCTGAGTTCTCATCTTTCTTAAGGCATTGAGCTGTTAAGCCTTGGACCAACACTGAATATAACCTGAAAGACCTGGAGGTACCATACCCCTGGCATCCATGCCCTCCACTCATTAAAAACATTCTGAGTTTTGCTAGTGCAAACACAAGAATTAATTAGACAAGTGACCTCATTCCTTCAGAGGTTATTTAAAGGAAATACTTTCAAGGTTGAAGAGTTGTCCACCACAACGAGCTCATTAACAGATGACAACTGTACCCTTTCAGATGTGCCGGCTGATGCGTTTTCCACCAATCCTTCCCCTTTAACTTCAGAGCATGGAAATCGGCTAACATCTACTGACAAATCCATCCTTTTCAAAGTACAAAAGAACAAGAAGTGCATGCCAGGCATAGAAAGATGGCGCCGACGACACCAGGAGCTAAGGATGCCATACCAAAATGTCAGTAGAGGAGACTGACGCCCGGTCGTCGACAATGCCATTAGTTTGTGCAGTTTCTGTTCTTTCGGAAGGAGGTGTAAGGTCCTTGCTTTCTGGGACCTGCTTCTCACTGTCACCCAATGGCTCTTCGGCATCTGTAAAGTATAGAACCAGGAGTGCAATTCAAGTACAATTCCCCTTCTTGGCATTTGTTTCTAGCTAGTCTAAGGCTTAGTAATGATTTATTCCACCTACCTCCATACCTAACGAGTACAATGAGTTGAATTTCTTCAATGCAGGATATACGAGATGTCTTTTGCAGTTTTGTTGAATACAATGTAAAAATTATAGATGCTGATAGATTCGGACCTGGATTGCAGATTTTTCTGTACATCATTAGCATTAAGAAAGTGCAATTAAACTGTCTCTTAAAAGAAACTGAAAATGAAGGTAACCAATCTGTCCTACAACTGCCAGTTTCTTTTACCTGGCAGGAAAAATCACCTTCCTTTGGCAAGTCAGAAATTATAGCATACTACTATAGTTTAGGTTATTGCTAAAATTAATTTTTATTTTTTTATGGCTCATGAGTCTGCATTGAATACTGATTGTGAAGAGTAGCAATGTGACTTTATGATAATGTTCTGGAGTATAAAATTATTATACAACGGCCTAACATGCTCTGAATAGCAGTTGTGGATATTTTTGCACCAGATTTCCCCCCAGTGTATTGCTTTAACAATACTGCTCGAGCATGAATGCCACGCAGAGAGAATATCAGGCAAACAAAATACTGTGTGGGTACTGAAGATGCCTTTTTGATAAATGAGATACCACCATCTGATCTGGTCAAGGTAGCAAGGTTATACTTCTGATGCTACCTTGCAGTCTGAGAGTCTCTATAACAAGTAACACACTCAAAACACAAACAATGCCATGTGCCAATTACAAAAAAACCCAAAATGGAGTAATATAGAGAGCAAACAGGATTAATGTTTTACATTTTACAGAACTCTGGCCTAAGGATTTGGAACAGCCAAGAGTACCATCCCCTCCATTTAAAGCAAGCAGGAGTACTCCTGGCTTGATCAAGAAGAATCACAGGCATAATTAGGAATTTGCTGAAAACACACCCCTTATCTGACACCAGAAAACACTATATAGTGGAGACTTCTCAATGTATGGAACACATGATCAAGCCACACTGGGGAGTTATTTTTCATAGTTCTCCCAGAATAAATAACTATACCACTAAATTGACTCAATAAAATAATCAGCTCTGTCCTCATTCTAGCTTTTCCTTATTTTATTCTAGCTTTTCCTTATTTTCTTACTTACCTTTTCCAGGCACTGGATCGGATTGCTGCACCTCCCCTGCAGGCTCTGCGGCAGCATGTGGTTCTGTCTTAGGAACCTCAGGATTTTCTGGGAAGAACAAGATGAAGACGGAGTTCAGCTAGGAATAAATCCTAACCCTTGTGTACTGTCATAATAAATTATCAGGATTTAATCGCTAACAGGGCAAAGTGTGACACAGCTAAAGCGAGCTATATTCTAAACAATATCTAGTCCAATCCCTTTCAATTTGCTCCTTCGTAAAACCTAAACACAATCAGATCCTTAGTTGTTTAATCAGACCTGCTAATTATCATACAATTAAGGACCAGAAAAAAAGAAAATCCATATGAGCACTGTGCTGTTTACTACATTGATTAACCTGCTTAAGAGAAAATCGCTACTAAATCCAGTTCAATAAAATGGAAGAAAAAACATGAAAGTATGTTTCCACTTCTATGGGTAACCTGATTTAGGAAAACTGTAGAAACTGCTTCTCAGTCATGGAAAAAAGTAAAATTAAGCACAGCTGCTTGAGTATTTGTGAGTGCTAGGATCGTGCCCAGCAGGGTAAAAGGCTTATGAAACTGATCCCCAGTTTCCAAACACTTGCTGGAGTGGCTCTAAGGTTTAGGATCCAGCGCTGGAAGCTGTGGGCCGGTGATTATAGACATGCCTTGCGACGAATCAGAGGTCCTGTCCTGGGCATCGCCAGTCCCCGAGCTGTCTTCTACCGGCTCTCCGTTGAGATGCTCCGAGGATCCCCCTGCGGGCAGCTGGGCATCGGGCGCGGGCTCGCTCTGCGGCTCGGGAGGCTGCCGGTGCTCCGGGTGCATAGGGGCTTCGAGCCTGGGAGAGCCACCGGGAGCCGCAGGGACGGGCGACTGCCGTGCTTGGTGCTGCCAGTGTCTCGCCTTCTCCAGCTCACGGGCCTCCAGGGTCTGGCACAGGGGGAAAGGACAGGAGAACCGATGTGAGCAAGTGCGGGCCTTCTCTCAGCACCATTTCTATAACAACAATAATAATTCCTTACACTTATACAGCTCTTTTCTGGACACTCCAATCAAAGCACTTTACAGGAAATGGGGAATCCCACTACCACCACCAATGTGCAGCCCCACCTGGATGATGCGACGACATTTAGTATGCCAGTATGTTCACCACACATCAGCTATTAGTGAGGAGGAGAGTAGAGTGATGAAGCCACTTCATAGATGGGGATTATTAGGAGGCCATGATTGGTAAAGGCCAGGGGTGAATTTGGACAGGATGCCCTAGGAACCTTCACAAACCATTAAAACGAGCAGAGCATCAACAGTTGCATCAACAACTGTTACTGTAGGCTCACTTACAACTGGAGCTCAGCTTTACACCTCAGCCACAGACCTGAAGACAAGATATTTTAATAACTTAGATGCTCAATACCTTTAGTTACACCTCGAAAAGTCAAAGATAAAGTCAAGGCTTGTGCTGGCAATCTCATGGTAACAAGGCTCAGCCTTTCAAGAACAACTCAACTGCAGGGTCTCGTATGAAATATCTAACACAAGCATGTAAAATTTATCAAAGCACCTTCATGTTTAAAGTGCAACACTAGATGCATTTATGACTGCAGGGTTTTTTAGAAATTATTCCTCGTTGGCCAATACAGCTTCATGTACATGTTTCAGAATCTTTAAAATGAAATGTCATTGATCTCAAGGGTTACATAGCTTCTGCTGTTTCAAACATTTTTGAAAATATTAAAGATTCAATGCTTTTTTGTCAGCACTTAGCACACACTGCTTTCTGTTTGCACTGCAGCTTCATTTGAAAATCTCATTTAATTAGAACAAACATCTGCTTTTTAGGGATGCATCCCAATCCTTACAGAAAGAAAAATTAATCAACTTCCCTGTGCCGTGGAGAGTTAAGTGTTAACCAAGTCCATCGCATAATGTACTTCAGTATATAGTACATATGGTTAAAAGACATAAGAAACTCTCTCTCATATGATAATTAAGGTACTAATGCTCTGGCGTTAAGCCAGATGGCTAGACCAAATCAAATAAGCAAATTCGCAAATGTTAAATTTGCAGATGTCGAGACCCTTCTGTATTACATTATAGTAACAAGTATGCAACACAACCAAAACAACACTGAGTTAACCTTTCCTATACAAACCCGTGAGTCGAAAGCTTATGTTGTGCATAGTGTAAAAACACGCAATTATACTACACATAAGATATTGGTGAAAAGAATATTTTCTTAAATGTTGCACACTCCTTCCATCCATCCATTCTCCACCTGCTTGGCAAAGAAATGGGCACAAGGCAGGATAGAGAACATACGGGATGCCAGTCCATTGCAAGGCAGACAGACACAAACACATACACACTCACACCAGGGCCAGTTCTCCTGTTTCTGGATTGTGAAAGGAAACCCAGAAGCAACATATATGAACACGGGGAAGACATAGAAACTCCACACAGATAGCACCCCAAGAACTGAACCCTGGGCCCCAGCACTGCGCCAGTGTGCCACCCAGTGAACACACCCCTGTATGTGAAGGCTGCTTCAGGATCCTGGGACATGAAAAGTGCTTTACAAACGGCAAGGTATTACTGAGCCACAAGCTGCATAGTTTGTTTCTTGCAAAGCATGGGAAAGCAAGGTGCTCGACAGCAACGTGCCACATGGGCCTCAGCACGGTGACTCACTGCCTGGTTCTCCATCCGGGCGAAGATGACGTTGAGCATCTGGGTCAGCGTGGCCTTGGCCGTGGTCTGGTTGATGAGGTTTTTACTGGCCAGGTAGATGTTGTAGCACGTCCGCACGGTCAGCAAAATGGTCCCTTCGTGGATCTCGATGTGGGGAGACGTCACCGTGGTGAGAAGGGCCTGCAGAAGGAATAACACTCGCTACAAAACGTCCCGTTCGCGTGGGCATGAGGAGAAAAGACATTAATATTTGGGAATAATAATCCCACCTCCTGTAATATTTATTTATTAATCCAGTGTGTTTAAAAAGACTTTAACTGTGTATGAGACGGAAATATCTTTTGTACTGAGCACTATCTCAATGGCTCAGAAAGCACACTGATGACAATACCGAGACACTGTTTGTTGATGGACATGTTTAGTGGTCAAAACACCAGAAAGCTGCTAAATTATACTAAGGGTTGACAAAACACTCCAGAAATCAACATTTTAGCTCAGGAGAGGTAGAAATCAGGACAGACTAGATCCCCAATTTAGGATATCTGGGGAATTGTTTTTTTTTTGTTCATCAATCATATGTTAAATGAATATTATGTCATTTTAATGGATATTTATGGATACTGTACCATTACCATGAAACTCTCCCTCTCTCTTTTAATTAATGTATATTCCCATGTAAACAATGAAAAAGACGACTCATCGCACAATTCGCAAGCAGCCGTAGCAGCAAGTGTCCATGTGTGATGACACATTTTTTAGCTATTTGTTTTAAGATACTAGCAGTGTTAGAAAGAACATACTGTAAAGCAGTACAGGAGAAATTAACTCAGTATACAAGGACTCGTATTAAATGAAGCAGAAATACCTTAATTATCTGTAACTGGACCCCTTCATCTGTCTGTGGCCCTTGGAAGCAGTTACAGACAGTTTCCACAATCCGGTCTATGAGCCGTTTGCCCGGCGCCCCACTGTCAGGAGCATTGCCTGTTATGTGGCCATAAGCAATCAGCTTCTGTAGAGGGGGAGGAGGTGAGACAGAAGGTTTATAGCAGATTGTAAGAGAAAAAGATTTTTAAAAAACATGCATGAGTCTTTATAAGGAACTTTCCAATACGTGCTCCACACCACTGTGCTCAAGTCTCAGATCAGCAGGTAGCTCAGTTGATAGAATACTATAAAAGTCACATGCGACTGTATCATTATTAGTATCCCCAAGACCCCTGGGGGTCTCTCAGGGTCACTCAGCACTGTTATCAGAGAGGCTGACTGAGAAAGTAGGGTTAATGACTTATAAATGTTCAGTTGGGTGACAATGCAGTTGACAAGACCTGTATCACAACGAAACATCGTGCAATCAGAACGCAGACCCAAGCAAAAGATTGTCAACAAATGCAGGCAACTACAAGTTTCTTTTCTCAGATGGTCATAAGCCCTTTAGGTAGAGGAAATGACAGATGAAAACTACGTCAACTGATTTAGGAGAGAAGTTGGGCACTACCTGCAGGCAGTCCAGGGAGGTGCTGACCACACGTGGGGATTTCGATTGGCAGGCCAGCTCGAATGGCAGCACATACTTATCTGCTTCGATGTAGTTAGCTTTGGGTGGAACCACACTGCCATCCCTGAAGAGAACAGGGAAAAATGAAGTCCGAGCCCGCACTCTCACTTACGACACCAGGATGTTTCTTTTAAACTCCCAAGCCATTTTGAAGAGTTACACCTGGACAACTAAAATCCTTGGATAAAGGTGAATATACCACCCTTATCATCTTAAACAATGTGCCTTTGGGGCATCAAACCAGACACAATCTGATGGCAAATGCATTGAAAAAAACTAGGCAGTGAAATATATCAACCAGTCCATGGACACACAGAAGTACACGATGCTCTTTGATGCTCTCAAGGCCAGCACCGTGGTGTACCCACGACCACCATCTGGCACCTCCGGCCTGACACCAGTCTTAAACCAAGGTGTGGCTTTGTTGTGAAAAACAGTTCTGCCCCCAGGCACCTGGATGGCCAGTCAAGAGCATGGCTATAATGCACATAAAAATCTGAACACTTGTGGTCAGATCTGAAAGCTAGAGTGAGCATCAATAGACATTACAGAAATCCTTTCTGTAATGCATTCTACTAGAATTATATGCTCCAAAAAGCGTCTTAAAAAAGCACGCAACCTGCTTGCGGTTAACAACGGCTGGAAACAGAAAGGAAAGGGCCAGGGCACTGAAATCATTTCAAATCCAAGCGTATTTGGTTACAAAAATAGTATTTCAATGTCCAAAAATGACATACCTTTGTTTTTCCAGTTCTGTTTTGATTTCATCTGTAAAGAAAAAGGGGAGAATAAGCAATCTTGTCGCGTTTTCCACAGTGACAGAGCGCACAGAATCGAAAACTCGCGAAACAAGGCATCTGCTTTCAGGACACAAAAATCACGGGGATTCATTTCAATGTAATCAAATTGTTCTTCTTCCACAGAGAATGCTTTATTGATTGCTTCCTTGCTTTATTACTGCACTTGAAAATGATAAAAAAAAAGCTTTTCTTGAACCACAAAACGTGTCCCTGAACGACCTACACAGACACTGCTTGGAGGATTAAAAGCCTCGCTTTGTTGACCACAGTCAGCGTCACAAAGAGACTGGAATTAATCGTATTCAGTAAAGCAGTCTAATTTAAAATATATATATATATGGATTTAAATCCACATTGAATATCTTGCGCAAACAACTAACCAACAACCATTCTTTGCACAAAGGCAGTAGAGTACTGGAAATCTGACCCTTTGGTTCAATAACAAGAAGCACACTCACAACAGGGCCAATTTTCTGAGAAGCCAATTAACCCACCAGCAGCATGACTTTGGAGTGTGGGAGGAAACCCACACAAACATGAGAAAAACATACAAACGCCACACAGACAGCACCCTGGGAATCGAAACCAGTGCTCCACAGCCAGAAACTAACTACTGCAACACCATGCCACCCTCTTAGGTAAGATATTTAAAAAAAAACTAATTCAGGGTGACAAGTGAGTAAAGGAACTCTTCACATAATTGTATACAGTAACCTTTTTGATTCAGACCTGTAAGTTACACAAATAATGTATTTTTTTTACTTCCTGGATTCTGATAACACCCACATTAGAGCAATCTGCCAGCTCTCAGTCTTGAGATAAAAATCAGATTTGCTCCACTCATTTCTATAATAAATGAAATACTAATGGGAAATCATAACTGCGCTGTGCTGACAGACTTTTTATTGCCATGTCTTTCCCCATTGGACTTTACCTTTTCCTTTACTGACTTCTAGTATTACAGTTGGACTTAGTGTGTGTGGTGTGTTCTTTTATATTTGCTAAGGCCTGATTACTTATCTGAGCAACTGAGTATCAATCGTTTGATCTGGTCTGCAGAGCTTAAAGTCCGGCCCCCTCCCCTCCCCCAAGGCCTTCTGGGGGTTTTATAAAAATATTGCCGCATGTCTGCTTTCCATTGGAGAGGAAAAGTCCAAAATGTTGTTGAACTAAAACCATATCCTACATGTTTTCTTTCCAGAACGCGTTTGTTGCAACTAAATTCCCTCCCTTGATTCACCATACTTCAGTAATACTTCAGAAGGACTGAAATGGATGGCCGATTCATGACTCCTTCTTTATGTCTGATTGGACAAACATTTGGGAATAGACAGACTGCAGGTATCTCATTCAGTGGCAATAGAGCACATGCAGGGAAGGGCCCTGATGGCATTTTGCCTTGATACCATTCCTTCTGCCCATTTTTGTTCCTTTCTTTATCTACCGTCACAGGAAAAAAAAAACAATTTAATTTTCTGGAAGGTATTACTGTAAACCCAAGGCACTGGACGTTGGGACATTAGACTGAATAGCACACACTCGTGCTGTGAGGGAGTGAATTTTCTCCTTCCTCTGCTGAGAGCAGAAGACTATCAGGTGAACTGGAATAGTGCAAAAAGTGAACGACGCCAGCAAGCCACTTCCTACTTGTCCGAGAGCCACAGAGCAGCCAGAACAGACAAACTGGAAGGACTGGTTTGGTGCGAGGCTCTGTAAAGACAGTGCAACCATGTCACCCATAATCACCCATGGTCACCCGTCCCCACACCAATTTCACTGCTTATTTCCACCATGCTGTTCAAACAAGAGGACACACGGTGACCTTTTTATATAAGGGTACCACACACCTATTCAAGTTCAAGTTTATTTGTCATTCCAGCCATATACAAGTATACAGTGAAATGAAATACCGTTCCTCCTGGTCCACAGTGCAAATACAGGCAGGACAGACAGGACACCGACATTGTAGACAGGATACACCTAATGTAACCCACACCTCTCATGACCTGAGCATCATTGCAACACTCGTTGGCCATCCAGCCTGCACAGACGCTAGTAGCCAACTGATCTACACATCTCACCCAGCTGTTTGCTGAAAGAAGTCAGGGTATCGACATCAACCTCACAGCCAGACAGTGGAAACCCACAACCCTTTGCGTAAACAAGGATCTCCTGTTTTCAGTATTTAGCTCACTAGCAAGCCTGCTTTGCTATTGGCTGCTCAGTGGCCCAGCCCTGCTTTACTGGAGATAAATTACCAACTTGGTAGCAAGCAGTGAACCAACAGGGGATAAGAGAGGACTGACGTGTTGAGATATCAGACTATTAAGGTCTTAAATGGAAAAAGCAAGCACAAACTAAGAGCTAAATTAAACCTGCAGGAGAGAACAAAATCATCACTGCTTTCATCCAATGCACTTGAAATCTATTTTTACTTGACATCTGCTTTAAAATACAGAATGCTTAATTTATACTTTCATTTCTTTCCTTAAAATTCTTCCTTTTAGAATTCCATCTGCTGCCTCTACTCTTCAGGGTTTGATAATCCCCTCTTTTGCTTTCATCTGCGGGCCTGACCTGTTTATTAACCACAGCAGAATCTAAATTACCCAGGTAAATTTGAAAGAGTAACGTCAGAGTCAGAACCCCAAAGAACAAACCTTAATCTCATACATAACCTGTGCACTGAATCCTGAGGAGCACTCCTGAAGTATTTCAGTACATTTACACAATAGTTGTCTGGCTCTGTTAGCTTCTGTCTCTTAAAACATGAGCAGCTTCAATGAAGAATGAAGCAGGCTTCTATAGCAAAACCATGAAATGACCAACCATTCTTATACATGTTTAGCTCCTAGCCTGATTTCCAAAAATGGTTTTAATTTAGAATTATGATGCTTCTTTCCATTTTCCATTTAATTTTTCTTTGTGAGACAAAATCACTCTACATCAAGTACCAAAGAAAACTCTGCTTTCAAGCTACAATAATCTGGACAATTCACATTCAACTACTTTTTGCGTTTCTATCGGGAATCTATTCAGCGGTGATTCACGCAACAGCGGCTTTTGTTAATTTTCAGACTTCACACTTTGCAATGCTGACATCAAAAAATTAAATTTGAGCACGACAAGTCTCCATTGCAGCTTAATCGCCAATGTAATTTGGAGGCATCTAATGTGAGAACTGACATCAAGGTTTTAAGATCCGAAAGCTACACAAGTTCTAGTAAAGCAGTAAAGACGGGTGACCAGAAAACACGCAAGAATTCCAAGATCTTAGTAATACAAAAAGAATGAAGCAAAAACCATGCCTTAATATTTACAAACCACAATTCGCTCTCATTTTTAAGAAATATTACGCATCATATTTTAGAAATAGCTGCGAATCAACGGTTTATTTCCGCGTATTTTCACTGGGTTAAATGCCAGACACAAAAACTACACGATGTCTACTACAAACGTGTAGATGTAAACACAGATCAATGGGTAACAGCACGAAAGCTGTCGTCTGTTTTTTTTTCTTTTAATGTAATAACATATAAAAGATAAAATGTCCTGGGAAGGGAATACATGACGGTTAGCATCCGTGCTCGTGTGCAGATTGCTGGAGGAGGCGTGTAAAAGTCTCTCGGCACCGCAGAAGAAGCTCAAAGCTCAGCTGTCAATCACAGTACTGCCTCGTCTCACCTTTTGAGCGAGTACACCTGTACTGTGAGAGTCGGCCTCGCCTCCTACGGAGAAGGAAGTGGAGTCACTGATGTGAAACTGGAATTCCAAACACCTAAACTCTCGATACACCGCGTTCGAGGCCCCAGCGGATTAGTGCATTCAGTAGGTTGTGTTTACAGGAATGCACTGACTGCAACGTAATTTTCCGCCTACACGATTGTCATAAACACGCCATCCCTTCGGTTAATAATAGGAAGCGCCACGTTTCACCAGCGCCATAAAGAATTAATGAGTCCGATACAGTTCACGGCTGAAGAATCAGTTACCTGCCTGCTACCGGAGATCCAACAAATGAAATGGCCACTCGAGACACGGCGATTGCTGAATAACCAACCCAATTTTAACTCGTCATTTTATACGAGTCAACTAAACTCCTTAAATAATCTATTCGCTGTCAGTTTCGTTCAGGAGAGTTGTAAACTCTCGTTTTAGTAGAGTTTATTACAAGACACTAAGTGTAAGTATCGATGTAAACACGTTTTGATTTCAAGTCATAATCAAGCTTTCATCAGATGCTCATCTGAAAAGATTCCAGTCCTTTAAAACGAGTCTTCTTAAAATTGGATGCAGTTTAGCTACCCACAACCGGATAGGCCCTCGGCTTTTACCCCTTTCTTTAGCACACAGGATGCGCTCCCCATGTGAAAATCGTTATTAACACCTTCATTCAAGACCGGTTATGGCTCAGATGCATTATAAAAAAATAAAACAAACTCATAAACTTAATGGTTATTTACCTAGTGCTACCTGACAGGCTTTCCTTAGCTGACTGTGCTGAGCTCGCTTCACCTCCTTATCGGACAGGATTTTCTCTAAAGCCCGGGACAAAAACATGCTCTTGGTTTTGCTGCTTTCCTCCTTCTGTTGCATTGCTTTCCGTGCTTCAGATCGCCATTGCCAACGGAATCCCACGCTCCGAGACGGTTAAACGGCATGAATTAAAACTCCACAAGGAGAGTGGAGGTGTACGGAGCTGCTACCTCAGCACTGCGCCGCCATGTTGGCAACATCTCGTCACGTGACTCTCAGCTGCTTCCATTGACGTAGAGCGGCCGGGAGCTCCAGCTCAGTTAATGTGAATTTGCATGGGGTAGGTTACACGCTGCACTTCTGGGACCTTTTAGCAATATCTCCGTGTTGCCACTGAACTCCTTGTTATTTGCTTAAAGATTGCTCTCGGACTTAGAAGATAAACCTCTCTAAATGACGTTACTGTCACTGACGGGGACAATGTTAAGGAGTCTTGTGGTCAAGTGTAGTTCTGTCATTTAAAATGAGTACTTGTGGTTCAATAGTTTCCGTATCATTGAAACTATATAATTAAGATGTACTACAATTATGTGTTATTTATTAAAATTACGGGTCTGATGTGTGCGAGTGCAATACAGAAGTCGAGCACTTATTGTTCTGCATTTTGAATCCGACTCCTACGATATTATCGGGTTCGTTTGAAAATATCAGGAAAAGCGAATAAAGCTGTA
This sequence comes from Atractosteus spatula, assembly GCF_055471065.1. Taxonomy (NCBI): domain Eukaryota; kingdom Metazoa; phylum Chordata; class Actinopteri; order Semionotiformes; family Lepisosteidae; genus Atractosteus; species Atractosteus spatula. The sequence continues at coordinate 9,303,976 of NC_142724.1, forward strand.
TGATTTATAAATGTAATCGGATACGTCATATCGCATATCGGACACAGGTACACTCCATTATCATGCACAAACTACATAGGAGTGCCATTTTCTAAACAAAATGTGATCACGACGGACGTCAGTGGAGCTGTGCATCATTGTCATCATGACGGAGAATTAAGTATTTTTCCTGGAAAATAGTGCTACTACAGTCTACACAACTACAACCAACGCCACAAGAACTGTCAAAGTCAAGAGTTTTCCTCTCTGCCTACGAATCACTGACTCGCGCACAAATATTAACCCCAATCTACATAAACGTTATGATCGAGAAGACATCAGACCCTCTATCCCGTTCGGTAATAAGAACCTTATTGATCCCATTACCTCATCCAGCTATTTCTTGAAAGGAGCCAATGTTGTGCCTTCACCTACACGCCAGGGCAGCTTGTTGCAAACTCCTACCACCCTTTGTGTAAAGAAGGGTCTCCTGTTCCTATCTTTACATGCACTTTCACTTAGGTTTCTACTTGTGGCATCCGGTTCGCGTTTCATTATTTCTTCTGAACAATTCCACTGAGCACCTTCACCTTTTAGGATTTCTAATACCTTGGTCAGATCACGTTTTTAGTCTTCTGGATGAGAAATTTCCATATTATAGCAGGACGTTAATAAAATGTATTATAGTAAAGCGAAACATTGTACTGTATTATTGTACAGTAAAATGTCTACAAATCTATAACCATTTATAGATTTCTACTAACCCGTGATTACGATAACGTTTAGCGTGTCAGTGCAGGACATTCGTTTAAACTCGAAATCTTTAGGCGATCTGGGGTTAATGAAGTTCCAAACGAAGAATCGGGATCACCAGCCTCGCCCATTTCCGTTCACCTCCGTGGAAATCTCCCGATTCGTGAACACCTCCTCTCTCTCCTTATAACCGGGCACTGCGTCCTCCGCCCCAGTATCACCCGAGAAGCGGCACCCCTGGCCTAACCCTCATAAAAATGGGAGGCTCTGGCATCCTCTCTCGTCCTTACTGCCAGGCTGAAGTCATCTCAGGCTCAACAGTTAAGACAATAAATCGATATAATTCAAATGACCTCTCTCCTCTGGATTAATTCGGGTTTGGTGTGACAAGGGATGGTAGTTGCAGATAAGATCCAGAGGATGGCGGTAAAATTAAACAGAAAGACAACCTAAGTAAATTTCTTTAGTTTTCGCGTCTTATTTCAAGTACTCGATCATTCCCAGATACTCCTAAATACTGCCACCAAGACGCGTGTCCCCTCGGTATTGAAAGAGAAGAAAACAGCAAGTCAACGGGGCGCTGTTTTGAACTCGGGTACTTGCACGATTTTTTGCAGGTATTGTGGTATTACTTCTTAGGAAAGCAGCCCCCCCCCCCCCCCCCAACATAATACAATATATACGATATATATATCTTTCCTACTGAAGTACTTCAAAGTACTAGCCTTCAAACGTTTGGCATGTCTGTGACCGTTTAATACTTACTCTTTTCCCAGCATTTTCTGGCATTAAGAGTAATAATGATGGGGCTTGCTCGGTGTACTTCTTTTCGTACCTACTGTAGGTTTTTCGTCCCGTGAATCTAATCAGCAGACGTCGTGGAACTGTGGAGTACTGGAAAATGGAAAAGGTTCTGTGTCTTACTGAGAACACTGGGCGGTACTCAGTTCTACAAGGGGCTTTGCAACTTTAGAAAGGAATCTGGCACTGGGACTAGAGACGTAAATACGGCATAAATAAGAAAGCTCATTTGGTCTGGGAAAGAATTTATAATGTGGCAATTTGATTCGGATACCCGTGGTCTTAAAAAGTACTGTCAAAGTCTATCCCGACTGAGTGAATCCAACAGATTAATAAAGAATCGCAGAAAATAGGGCACACATGTCATTCAGGCGCCAGGGAGAGTTATAGGACCCCCGGAACAAACACCCCGTAATATTTTTGAAGACATGGAAGCTATCTAATAATGAAATGGGCAGCAAGGCTTTTCATTTCTACTCTTCTCAACCTGCTCAATGTACTGGCTTTTTCTTTTACACATTAGTCATGACAACCCAAGCAGCGACCAAAATCAACACAATGCGGTGTGATGTGTGAAACCACATGTTGATTTTTATCGGGTGACACTGGGCTAAAAGAAAATGCTGCCTAATATCGCCCGAGGAGAGGAGAGTGACTATACAGGGACACAGACGAGTTACATGCAAGAATTTAAAATGGACAATTGACAATTTTACAGTAACGAGAGCCCCTCTTGCTTTCTTCTTGAAATAAAGCAACGTATATCGGCATAAATTAAACCTGCTTTGACTTGTGTTCACAAACTGTTACAGCATTTTGTCCTGGCAGATTTCCCACAGGCACGAAGTACTGAACCACTTCGGAAAATAACAGAAAATAAGAGCGTTGTATCTCACTTTACAGAGTGTGCACGATTGCTGCACAACATCAAAAGGGATACGTGGAAATTCCTGCATTCCTGTGATTTATATCATTACATATTTCCACACGTATATTGTTCCTTATATGTTTTCCCTTTAAATCAGATCTGGAGGGTATTTGCAAACATATTGATATTTATTTAATAAATATACATGTTAAAATACGGTATTTCAAAAACTATTCAAAAATATTTTCACAGATATTGTAAACGAGAGGGACGCAGCTGCTGAATTCGCACGACGCTTGTTTCCAAGAAATTGTTTACAGTTGTTGCTTGTTTCCACTGTTAAAAGGAAAATGTCAGAAGGAAGTAACAGCCAGTTGGGATATGTTGTGAAAATAATTTGCTTGTGTGCTGAAATAATAATAAACATCTTACTTTTAAAAAGTGAAATAGTTATTCAATGTTTTTTCAACTTTGAACGGACAACAAAATCCAGTAAAAGGGTGTCTGTTACAGCCGACCGTCCTCTTCTGCTGGAGTTTTAAAGCATCATGAGCTTTACAGAGGAATTTGCATGTACAGAACATCCATTTTTTTCCCTCATATTTGTGTTTCGACCCGGTGCGCGCAACTCACTTTGAGACGCGTGCGGGACAGCGCTCCCCGGAAAGGAACGAGTGCGCGCAAGGCGACCGCCGCCGACCTGAGAGGCCGAAGCGCGCCGCCTTGTGCCGACGGGAGCGCGCGTCGCCGAAACGAGGCTGCCCTGGAGCCGTTTCCTGGGTGCGGATTGCGTCACCGCCGAGGCGCTGCGAGTGTGCGTGTGAGAGAGAGAGAGAGTTTGAAAGCAGGTTGTTGTCAGGCGGAGGCGACCAGAGCGGGCTTGCAGGAGAGGGAGACGTTGCGAGAAAATACCGAAACTGGCACAAGACGCGTGTGTGTGCGTGGGGGTGGGCTGGTTACATTGCAATACCTGGATTACAGCGGACCCACTCTACCGCGGATACAAAAAAAAAAGAGGAGTGAGCCGGACCAGCGGGGGCAGCAGCCCTGGGGAGGGCGAGACTGACAAATAACAGGGTGTCCCGGCGAGAAAAGATGAATAAAAATCACCGAGTGCCGAGCAGCCGGACTCTGAGCGCCGTGGAGGTGAAGAGCAAGGTGCGTACGGCTCAACGGGCCACTCCAGACCTGCGGGTCGCGGCGTTCCCGGGTCGAACCGAGCCTGCCCGGGTTGCTTCCGTGGGTGACGGCGCACCTTCGGTCTCTTGTGTTAGGTATTTAAAAGTTGTCCCGGATCGCCGCTCCCAGTGGAGCAGGGCAGCGGGCCACTTCAGACCTGCGTGTTGCGGCATTCCTGGGTCGAACCGAGCCTGCCCGGGCTGTTTCCGTGGGTGACGGCCGTGGAGGGTGACCGGCCGGCGTGGTCGCGCAGGCTGGACTTGGCCGCACTGACCCTCTCTCGGGCTCGCAGCACCCGTAACTAACACAGCCGGCGACGGCAGCGGCGCTCAGTTTGCCTGCTGGTAATTAAAAGAACCTGATCGGGTCGTGTAAATCGACCTTCGACTTCCAGCAAAAAAACAACAACAACAACAAACCCAGTCGCCTTGGCTGGCAGCTGTGCTCTACGGGAATTAGAAGAGATGAGTGTCGCCCTGAAGGGTCTGTTGTAGTTGAAGCGTCGCCTAGTTTAAAGACACCCGATGCTTGATCATCGATAATGTCACCTGGCGCTGCGTTTTTACGATACTTTCAGCCAAAGGGCTTAGTTTTTAAAACGTTTCTTTTGCGGGGAACGCGGGGGAACTCGGATTTTCTGTTTTTTGAACTTGAGCGCTTTTGCACTCATTTGAGCCGATGCTGTCCTGCAGGTTTTAGGTCTCCGATGTATCTTTTAATTGGGGGGGGTCTCTTAGCCTGCTCTTAATCTACTTTCATTCTTAAATCGAGCAATATCGGACAAAGACGCACTTCACAGGACGTTTCCCAAACAGCTGTGAAACTTTGCACTATTAAACACCTCCCTCGACACGACACTTCTTAAAACTGTTGAAGAAACACTTTTTTTTATCGGGTTCTTTTTGTTTGTTTTTGCCACACGCAATGGAAAGGGAGTTCGGTAGCACTGTGTCACAGTTCAGATTAAATCGCTGTCCTGGCTGTATCGCGCAGTGCCGACACGGTGTGCGCTTTAAAGAACATGTTGCTACGGTTATTGTAGCTGTAAACTTGATGATCGCCACTCATACATGGCTGCGCCTTTGCGCGTACGGCGTGAGATGGAAACAGAATGTGAAAATGTAAAAGTGACAGAGTTTCACATTCTTTTTTTAAGGCTCGGTTTCTGAGCCATTAAAATAATATTTCTGTTTTAAACAGTCTTGAAAAGATAGCGGTGAATTTGTACGGGTACCTTGATTTATTGTGCTGAGGCATTTTAGGATTGGTGTCTTATCGCTGCATGTCACAAATATGCAGTAGGGCCATGTGAAACTAACTGCACATCATGCTCTCTTAAATGTTTTTTATTATCTTAAAGGATTTTAAACATACCTGTAACAGTGGTGTAGAATTCCTATTTTTATCCTGTCCCTCCTTGTGCCCAATTCCTAACTCAAATCTCAGTGCTTTCTCACAGCTAAATTATATTTATATATTTATAAGTCAAATTCATCTCCAGAATAGAAAGTTGGGCTTTATGATCAGCATGACTTGTTAAGTGAACTGTCGATATCTTTGGAAATACCACTGGTCTTTGATTCAGTGTTAGAATCCAGAGAAGTTAAGTGTTTAGATCTTATTTAAAAAATTAGTCTAAGGAGTTTCAAAGACTTAAAGCAATCCATCTCTTTAGACTAGTTTCACTTAACGACTCTAGTAGTACTGTGGTGGTACCTCAATTTATCGTGCTCACTTACGTTTTAAGATTGATGACCTATTATGCCTCAGCAAAAGCCAAAACACTAAAATGGGACCACATGAAATTTTCAAATTTAGATCAAACTGGACATCATGCTCTCTTGATTTAAGGGGTTTAAACACCTTCAACCTTTGACAATGAAATTGTCAAAAAGTGTAATAGAAGCCAGAAATGTCCTTTAATAAGAATGTTGTCTTGCTAGGGAGGGTCAGTTCTTTGCCCGGAAATTAACATCTGCATATTAGGTGTGTTGTTTTTTAAATTTATGAGAACAGTTATTACTTAGTTCAGCACATTGTAATGTGTTATTATTGGCAGAGAAAGTTCAATGAAAGTGTGACTCTAATCTTAACAGGAAAGCATTTATTTGCTCAGCAGAATTAAGGTTTTTGTCATGAACACACCCTGCCTGGCTTACCAGTCTATAAGCCCTCTCCATCTGAAGAGAGGGCTAATAACCAAATTATAGGTGAACAGTCTATTTGTTTTGCTCCTGACGGGTTCTTGTGTTTGTGCGTAGTTTATGCTTGGTATAGTCTGTAAGACTCCGAAATCTACTCGTTGAGGAGTGTTTGAAATGTAACCTGGAGGACGTCTGCAGAAGGGAAAAAAAAACCACTTGTTTTAGGATGGTTTTGATACATTGTCATCCCCACCTGTTTCTGTTCCTCATAAAGGGTTCACTTATTAGTGGCTGTTTAGTTAGCTGCAGTGCAGAAGCAAGGGAACTAAATGTCTAAAGAAGCAAGCCGATCAGTTAAAGAACTGTAGTACATTCCAAAGCTGAATTTCCGAATGCGACGAAAGTGTTGATAGGTGATGTACTGTAGTAATGCTGAAGTTGAGTTAGTGCATCAGTCTGTTCTTGGTTTGTATCAGTTGATCACTGTCAGTTCTCGAAACTGTGCATTGATTTAGTTTAAACCAAAATCAAATCATTTGTTTAAACCAAGTACTTCGTTTAAACAACTAACTTCCCATTGCATTGCAGTTTAACCCAGTGACTGTTTGATTTGAATTTGAGTGTGTCATACCGATGTATACAGTCTGCCAGTTTAATTGTTTTTGCCCTGCTGTGTTGTGCTCTAATCTAGTGCAGCACTTATTTTTTTGCCATCGTTCATCAATCTTTGTGGAAAGCAATTTGATGGCGATGCAACATTTGACATCACTGTAACTTTTACATACCTTTTGAATAAACTTGTAAAAGTGAGTCATCTTAGTTTGAAATCACTAAGTAGTGTTTTTGTGGAATCACATGTTTGCATAGTTTATTATGGAAAACATCCCTAATTTATTTCAGATGGCAGGCACCTAAATCATATGAAGTCCTAAGCTACAGTAGTGTCTGCAAAAATGAGCCATTCTGTCTTGGGGAAAAAAAGTTTGCTAAAAGGCGGTTGTCAAGGGGCATTTTGAAACTGGTTTCTGTTTAATATAGTATGATGATACTCTTCATTGTATTAATTTAACCTTTTCATAGTCTTTGCATAACCGTATATTTATCAGTGTTTATTTTTTCTTTAGTTGTTTTGTGTTTTTAATTGAGAATAACTTGTAATATATAGCAATATACAGTATGTAGTGAGAAATACATAAAGAAGCCAAGTTTAGACTTTGGTTTGACCTAATTTTGCCCATTTGATAAATGTCTTTACTAAACCCCATTAATGTTAGGTGAAGCTGTAATGTTGTTCTAAGCCATACAAAGCAATTTATGGTGTCAAGGAACCTTCTTTAGAAATTGATTTTTTTTTTTGTTCAACGTTTGCAGTTCGAGAACTGAATTTGCACTTAATGTTTGATCGATATGGATGGTTTTCTTTGCTTTTGTCATTATTGTCATCTTCGAGTCGGAGACAGAAGATCATTTTTGACAAAGTATAGAAAAAGCAATGAGAACGTCCTTGCACGAGTGTGGTTAAAGCTTTAAAGGACGGCGGTTGCCAGTTTGAATCAGGGTTGTGTCCGGAAGGTGCTCTAGTCTCAGGTCGACAGCACTGTGGAGCATCTGCATTGTCATCTGGCTTAGTCAGAACTGGCTTGGCCTTCCTTCTGATGTCACAGCTCTGCCCTTTCTGCTCTGGGCTTGTAGTGTGAGCAAGCTGCAGCTCATCTGCTGGGCATGTTTCAGAGGGTACGTGCCTGTTGTTTTCCACTCCTCCTGTAAGGTGTGGGTTATGTGTAGTGCTGGGATCAGAAACTGGTTCTCATTATGATATTGCGGACATAAAACATAAAAGCTGTGAAAGTACTTAGAATTAGTACTGGAAGTATCTGAATGATCTGTCCTTATAATGATGTATGTATGATTGATTTATATTAGAAGACATTTTCGTTTATGTCAGTATTCAGTGCGCAACTGGTTAAATGCCGTACTGTACCCTGGTGCCCAGGGTAGGCGGTGGTGATGTTCTTGGTCACAAAGGGGTCCATAATCGTTGGGAGTGCTTCAGATAGCACACTGCCTGAGTGAAGATATCTACTACAGAGTTTTTTGTTTTTTTTCTCTCTGCCATTCCCAGTTCAGCTTTGGTTTTTCTTGTGACCCACCTTCCATAAATCAACACTGCATCGGCAATGTAGCGTTGGACATCACTGCCATGTCAGCTGACCATTATGGTCACCATTTAACTGGCCATGTTATCACTTAACATGGTTAGAGCGTCTGTGATCATCAACCGTTTAACAGGACTCAGGTTTAATACATTTGAGTAATTACAATGCACGTCTTTAAGGCAGGTGTAGTTAATATTCTATTTTGTTTCTTTGCTAATTCTGCTTATTTGTTGTTTCACAGGAATAACTGGAATAAGTTCTTAGATACATTAAATAGATTGAAGGTGTTGGAGTAGGGAGCTGTGCCAGCATGCGTAGGCTGCAAAGGAACAGGTAAAGGTTCATTCTACGCTGAAAGGAAATGAAAAGAAGCACTATGTTTCAGCTGTGGAGCCTTCTATAAGCATGTGACTGCCAAAACATAGTATTTCTTTTTTTACCTTTAATCAGGATACACTCTAGACAGGATGCCCGTCCATCACAGGGCACACACAGACAGACTTGCACACACTCACACCAGAGCCAGTTTACTCAGAAACCAATTTACCCACCAGCAGCATGTCTTTGGACTGTGGGAGGAAACTGGAGCACCCAGAGCAAACCCATGTGAGCACAGGGAGAACATAGAGACTCCACGCACCCGGGACTTGAACCCGGGCCCCCAGCGCTATGAGGCAGTATTCCTAAGCACTGCTCCAGCCACCATACCACCAAGATTTAATTACACTATCTCATAAATTGTATTAAAATCAAATGAGACTGAACACCTTTATTTCATGAGGTACAAGCCGAATCTCCCCCAGAGCCTGGGAAAAAAAGGGGAGGGTTTGGTAAAACAGACTTTTCCTGACTGCATACTGAGGGAGTGGAGTGCAGATAAGTTTTAGTTTAGTGGAACTGACTGGCCGGGGGCGTATTTTAGTCACAGGAACGTGATCTCATTGCTGCTCTTGGTTGGGTTAAAGCAGCTCTTAAGTGTTTTCCTTTATTGTATATTTTAGTGGGAGAGGTGTGTTGACAGAGAGACTTGTGGTATAGGTACTAATACTTTCCTTTTGTTAGCAGGAAGATACAACCTGTTGAAGTATTACGTTGGGCAATGTGCATGTGAAGAGATAACTGAAGTGAAAATTACATGCAAAAAAAAAAACCTGATATCTTCTCTAGTCTGACGAAAAAGCATTTGACTTTACAACTGATGTTTTTAATAAAGGGTCCTACAACAATGGAAACAAAACAATCGCAAATCTTGGTAAACTGAGGATATTTTGGCATTGCAAATCCCATTTCTAAATGTTGTCTAAATAGAATGTTTTTTACAAAATATTTATAGAATGTTCACCAACCTTTCCTGTTGATGAATTGCATTTTAGTAACTAAACTGTAGTCTTAACCAAAGCTTGTAACATCCTCACCTAATGGTTAGTTAACGAATGTTTGGTTAGTTTTTTCCATCTGTAGAGCATTATGGTTCTTTTATGGTTCTATTAAATGTCTTATTTTCCCTTTCTGCTTCCCCAAACGGAAGACCACAGTGTTTATCTTTGTTCATTGTTTAACAGAATAACAGTGCTTAAAGATGACAATGCTAATACACAAAGAGCAAATGGTTGTTCATCTGAAGAATTAAAAAAAAATATCGGAAAGGTATTTCATCCATTGCTGTATGCATTGTTTCAGTGTGAAGTCATTCATTTAAGAAAATTTACACTGTTATGAACATGATTTCTACACAGCTTGTGAGAGATACGTTCTTTCTACATTTGGAGCATACAGTACTTGGAAACAAACGAATGATTCTTTTTAGAGCTGTGTAACATAGCACAAACAGTATGCTGACCGGTGCTGTTCTGTGAGTACAGGCTCAACAGCTTCTCCCACGAGAGGCTTATAGACTCCTCTTGCCTCTGTGCCCTGGCAGCAGGACTCTGAGCCGTCACCAGCTTCTCGGCTGGTAGAGAGTGCTTCAGGAGCGCTTTGTTCATTTTAAAGAATATTCTTCAGGCGCAGTATCGCAAAGCCAGTGTTGCACAGCAGAGCAATCTGAGTGGTAGTTTCAATCAGATTCAGATTTTTTTGGGGCTGTTTTCAGGTTGGGGAAATTCCATTGTGCTCGTCATTCAGATGAGGTGTTAGGAATAGAGCAGAAGAAGAACTTTTCATAATTCCAGGGACAGCTGCAAAATGGCGGTTGATGTTGATTAGTTTAAAACGTTAATTTAGGGGTAACGGTTCTTGCTGTTTCCTATTCTGTCATTATTTCCCAGCCTCGTCAGTATTATTGATTGATATATCTCGTGAGATATATACGTGGACTGTGCCAAGGGAGGTTTTTAGGCTTAGCCTTTGCAGCACCTGTAGTGTCGCCACCCATTCTTTTCTCCTGAAATGAATTCTGACAAGTGGGCCTTCTGCAAAGTACAGAATGTGAGCAAATCAAGGTATTTGCAGCTTTAATACTGGTTTAATTCTCGTGCCGGTTTGCAATTGAAGCACTTATTATCCAGTGTCTTCAGGTCTTATTTATACACCCAATTCTTCAGAAGCAAGAGGGTATTATAAAAACCACAAATGTGGAAATGTAGCACGCAGAAATATGTTTTCCAGGTCTAGAAAAGTGGGAGGGGTAGAAGAGTGGTAGCTGTTGCAGAAGGCTGTTGTTTGCAGCCCCTCTTTCATTTGTCCTTCCTGGGTTGTGTCATCTGTGTTGTGGAGACGCAAGTTTCAGAAAGTACCTTGTGTCTTTTGCTAATCCCTGACCGCATGAGGTCACAGTGATATTCAGCAAATCCTTTCTGTCTGCCCGTTTCTCTCCGCCTGCACATACTGTAGGCATACAATACCATTTATCCTTGCAACAAGCTGGGCCAGTCACATAAATGTGCTCGCTTTGTGCTGGAGACGGAAGTGTTCCTTGTGACTGTCTGTTCCTCTGAGTTATAGCTCCTGGAGCAGTGTGGGGTCCTGCCACTGAGAACCATTCTGCTGCTCCAGCCAAGCAGGGCTCCTGCCCCCTCTGCATCACAAATCTCACTGCAACAAAACGGCGCAATTTAGATCTAATTTGTTCCAGCTGTCATTCCTGCAGTAAGGGCTGCTCGCATCCCACACTGAGCTAACACGGGAAGACAAGGGAGCTCTTATCGCAAGGCAGATGGCTCCATTCAAGGGTTTGGTTATGTGCAGGTTTACTAGGACCTGGTTGCCTTGTACACACGCCTGCAGCTCCAGAATCGAGTGATAAGATGTCAAATCTGTTTCTCTTGTACAGAACGTGATCGATGTGAACAGCGTTTGGGAAGTGACCCCTTTGTGACTGGTTGAAAGGACTCGGGCTTAAACATTTTGAAGACCTTGCTGATGAATTTTTAGTCTTGTTAGCAGTATTAAACTCTGAGATTAAATGCCCAGACAGCTTTCTCTGTAGACGTTTTTCTGTACTTCGGCTGTACCCAAATTGTAGCATCCTGATTAGTAGTGAGTGGGTGTGCATTTTCAGGTATGAATTCTGTTATCAGTTTTAGATCAAAGAAGAGCTGACTGTTTTTAGTCACTTGACTTTGCTCCAAAATCAATCATCTCACTTTTTACTTCCAATTTTCCATAGTTCCTTCAAGAAAAATACCAGAGAAATTAGGTTTAACAGCCTTTTATTAGCGCAAGAATTGCTTCAGGGAGCCTGTTTGCACTGGATGTAACACTTTGGAAAGGAAGAGGATGAGCTACAGTAGCATTAAATGGGTGTCAGGGTAAACTGCACTATTCTGGATGCTGCCCTATGTGTGTGCTTATTTGGAACATACTCTGGTTCTGTGCAGAAGGCATGCCAAGCACAGAATATCAGTCTGAAAGGGAGAAGACACTCCTTTTACTTTGACCTGACAAACTTGGTTTGCTTGTTTTAGAAATGAATGTGTAAATATATTAATGTTATTTTCCACTTTAACTATGCATGCATTTAACTAATGTTTGGAATTGGTGGTTTGTATTATTTTCCATTAGTCATTATTACATCTGGAAATTGGTTGCTGAGGTGACGTCTGTAAACGTAATTTACTATAAAATCAACACAGATGAATGATAATATACTGTATATATTAACATGATATCACATAGATATATTATTTTAAAATTACACATCGTTCTCAGACTTTGATAAAAGACATCAGTTGTCATTATATAGTCAATAAAAAACCAGAAACACAAGTTTGTGTTGTGTAATTACATGTAAAAACAAAGTTTTCTCGAGGGATTTCTTCACCACCAGTTAAAAGGATACAAGTTGGCTTCATGTGTAGAAGCCAGTTATTTTCAAATTTGCATCCTTTTTTCCTGATTCTTTAGTTTTCAGAAACTGCTGTGAGAGCCTCCAGCATATTTAAATAAACACAGAACAGTGTTGTTGCAAAGGCCTTCGATATAAAGATTTTAAATTAAAAAAAGAATCAAGATGTTTGATCTGTCATTAACATAAAACATTTTTCCATTCTGAATATCACCTGGAACACTGTCTTCTACAGTATATAAAAGCTGAAATAAATTGGCATTTATATGTGCTAAATATGCATTTAAACAGTGTTCCGTACACACCACATTTAGGAATGTGCCCTGGCAGTCTGTGATATTCTCGGTTACAAATGAGAATGAGCCTTAAAAAAATGAGAGAGCTTACAAACGAGACTGAGCACATCTAGTATTTTTGATAGCTTGTAGTGGAAAATCAAATTGAAGAATTCTTCCTGTCACTTCTCCCAGTGATTTCATGGAGGTACTGTAGAGTTGGTGGAAGGTCTCCCCTTCCTCTGTGTAGGGTCTCCTGTTAAGGAACGGAAATCACTCAATGTGCACTTTTACGTTTAAAGAATCTTGATCCGAGTCGGTAGTGACTTCTTTACAGTGGCTGCAGTAAGCGTTTTTAAACAAGCTTCATTCTGCCATGTTAACACCCCCAGAGGCACAGAGGGGGCGCTGAGCCACAGTGCAGAGGTGGGTGTGGGTGCTGTGATCTAGACAGCAGTGACTTGACAGGCACAGTATTGTCTCTTTAGGTACAGTATGTGGGAGGTTCATGCTTGTCTAAAATAATAAAGTGTGCAGCCACACGTTACAGTATCCAAGCACTTGCAGTTTCACAATAAGTGTTAACTGTAGCAATACCATTGATTCTGTAACAAGCGTATGAGAGGGAAAGCTGATTATAAATAGTGTGAAAGAATGACACTATTTACACCGATCACTAAAGCAAGCACTGTAGCCTAAAAATATTCAACACCTGAGAAATAGGAAAAAAATGTATGTTTTTTTAAAACATCTGGCTGTGCTGTGATATTAATTCTGTGGAATTACTTGCCCGGGCAGGAATGTATGCTCCAGTATGTGAAGGACATATAGCTGTAGAAAAAGAATTGAAACAAAGTGTAAGCAATTCAATTGATGAAGCAGGCAAATCATTTGAAATAGAGGTTCTGCTAAGATATCTCTGAATAAGCAGGCATTTAGGAGTAAAAACTTGTCACGGAGAAAATACGTTTGGAGGTTAAATTCAAATTGCATAAAGATTGGTTTTAATATATGCCTCTAATTATAAGTTAGTTTTGCAAGGTAATAGAAATGTAAATTTTTTAGCAGAACATTTCTTTCTTAAATGTATTATTGTGAGTTCATGGGAAAAAATGATCTCATTTAAACTTTTAAATAAGCTTATTTGTAGTGAACTTGTCTTGACTTATTAAAAGAGCTAAATCTGTTTTTAAAAATGTCTTTTGAAGAACTAAGTTTTTTTTGTCAAATTCTTTTTAAATGTGTACAGAAGAAACTAAGAGTGTAGCTGTAGCAGTGTGAATTTCTACACCGCGCTGCTCTGTCGAGTCTGCCACTTGAGCACACAGACCTTCAAGAATAAGGAGACGTTTTTGATATGCCCCTTCTTTTTATAAGAAGCTTCCTTGCTAATTCATTCATTCACTGTTACACACCTGTCGGCAGGTCCATCCCTCCAGTTTTGAAAGAGGCTTACTCCAGTACAGGGTCATGGTCATGGGAGCTGGGCAGGACCCACCTTGGACAGTCCATTACTGATCTGGGAAACCATGCTGACAGTATCATTTTCCACAAACCACCACATTCCGTGTTTATTTTTAATTCACAATGTCAAAAGTGACCTGGGGCTTTATTGGAGGAACTTCCTTCTTGTCAGTGCATTTTTAATTCCTCCCTGTATGGATTTCCAAAGTTGGTCAGAGTGTGGTGAACTGAAGAGTTATCAGATCCCAGTTTACCTTTTATTAGCTGTCTGTGACGTGGCTGGTGTTTTAGATTACTTCTTCTCTTGGCCATTAAAATCTCTACGGTGGGCCTGGAGAAGGATAGGAGATTGTGGAATATTCCATCGTCACCATTGTGTAATTCCGCTGGGTGTGGAAAGTTTCTAAATGGGTAGGTAGGTGTAGCACTGAAATGCTAGTGAGTGCCTATGGTGTTAGTACAGCTGTGCTATTAAAGATATCTGAAATATGTGTTTTGTTTATTTAATCTGTGAACACCCTGTTAATGTAGTAGAGCAGTAAAAAAAATAGATCACGTTTACTGTTGCATACCTCTAGATAAGTACCTTCAAACAGGAGACAGTTTTGTATTAAAAACTTTTCATATTGTATAGAGTCAATTGCAGTATACCTACAGTTTTATGTGTTAATTTCTATGTAAATATGAATAAGCACAAGGAGCTTGACTTCCCATGGATAGCATGCTTTTTAATTTCTGTGTTCCTGTATATCTTATTCAGTTTTCATGGCAGTTTACACATATCAGCACACCGTGCCATAATGAAAATGCTGACTCAGTGTAAATGGCCAGCAGCCATATCACCCTGCAACTCACAACTGGCAACCCACTGAAGCTCAGCAGGTGTGAGCCTGGTCAGTACCTGGATGGGAGACCTCCTGGGAAAAACTAAGGTTGCTGCTGGAAGAGGTGTTAGTGGAGCCAGCAGGGGGCGCTCACCCTGGGGTTCATGTGGGTCCTAATGCCCCAGTATAGTGATGGGGACACTATACTGTAAACAGGCGCCGTCCTTCGGATGAGACGTAAAACCGAGGTCCTGACTCTCTGTGGTCATTAAAAATCCCAGGGCGTTTCTCGAAAAGAGTAGGGCTGTAACCCCGGCATCCTGGCCAAATTTCCCATTGGCCCTTACTAATCATGGCCTCCTAATAATCCCTATCTATGAATTGGCTTCATCACTCTGCTCTCCTCCCCACTGAGAGCTGATGTGTGGGGAGCGTTCTGGCGCAGTATGGCTGCCGTCGCATCATCCAGGTGGGGCTGCACATTGGTGGTGGAGAGTCCCCATTACCTGTAAAGCGCTTTGAGTGGAGTGTCCAGAAAAGCGCTATATAAGTGTAAGTAATTATTATTATTAACTTCATGGAAATAACCGATATGAAGGTCCAGGTACAGCAGTTGCAAAGCCCTGAATACTGTACCCAGGTTAGAAGAGCGCTGTGGAATGAGCAGCTTTAGTAGAGCGGTGCCATGTTTGCAAGAATCTATATATACCATCTTGATTTATGTTGTTGACTTCAGATAAAAAGTATTTTTTACATCTAAATATTTTCATTTTCTTCTGATTACAGTTTGGTGCCGAATTCCGACGGTTTTCCCTGGATAGATCGAAGCCCGGAAAGTTTGACGAGTTTTACGGATTACTACAACATGTTCACAGAATCCCGAACGTGGATGTTTTGGTTGGGTATGCAGATATTCACGGGGACTTACTACCAATAAATAATGATGACAATTACCACAAAGCAATATCCACCGCCAATCCGCTGCTTAGGGTATTCCTTCAGAGGAAAGGTAAGGCTGTTCATTTATTCTTCTGTTTTAATTAAATACAACATGAGGTCTTATCCTGGATTCTGTTTGAGCCTTTTTAATGGAAGTTTATAACTAAATTCAATAGAAGAGTTCTTCCAATAAGGAGGACTTGTAACATTGTTCTTGAGGCAGCAAAAGATAAGGCCTCATCCTGCTGACATTTTCCGAAACGTTGCCAAAGTTGGCTTCAGTTTATGAATGTGGTCAGGTGTGGCGAATGTTGTGAATGTTTTGTGTAATTGGCTACAAAAAATACCCTAAAGTCCCCTGTAAGAAAATAATGAGGGTTTGAATGACATCTGAGGGTGGAGCAAACACCTGAAGGCCCTCCTACAGGCTGCTTGAGACCTCAGCTGTAGCTCCAGAACTGCTTCAGATTTTCTGAAAGTGGTTGTAAGTTTAAATGTAGCAGGATCAGGCCTTACAGTGAAAGGCTTTTTGACTGAAACTGCAATCTATGTATAGCCTTGCTTTGCTTAGAGCTACAATAAGTAAATACAGTTTGGAGTTGCAGCAGAATACCTCCTGCAAGCTTTTATCTTTTAGGGCCCACGGCAGTTTGAGCTCACTCAACTCCTTTTTCCAGTCCTTCAAACGATCTGGCATGGGTGTGTCCTCAGTCACCGAGAGTGACATCAGACAGGCAGGAGCCTGAGCAACACTCCACTGATATGCACAGGCTGTGTCTTGAAAGTTAAGAGTCTAGACTTCGTGAGTTCGAAGAGCTGTGCAGGATGCAAACTACAAAAATTAAAATACGGACGTGTTAAACAATTGGAATGCAGGGATGTATATAGTTTTTTAAATCCCAGCATGTATTTCTAGTATATCATTTGTGCTCAATTGCTTGTTGATATATAACACTTGTTTCTGTTTGCCTAAGCAGTGCTGACAGATTATGACTACAAGACTGCCCATTAAGCTTCTTCACACAGCCATATGACCTATAGTTGCTAAGCCACTTTGTCAGAAGGGGATTACAAGGGTCACTGTGTAATACCATATGCTTGCATTTTGATTAAATGCACAAGCAGAGTCATGCTATGGTACCTGACTTGTATATTGTACCTGAAAGCAAGTGTCTTCTCGTGATTTTCAGGCGGAACTGCCAGTTCCAGTTGCAATAGAAGCTGAGCATTGTCAGCTCCATTTCCACATCACACAGACCGCTTCCACCCTGCCAGCTCCCTTTTCAAACTTCTCCATTTGGGGAGGAGATTTCAAAGCAAATGTAGTCCTGCTCAGGTCTGAAATAGCACCTATCTGGAGACCATTAGGCAATTCAATATCTAGGATGCTGCGCTGATTGAATAATATGTACTGTGTATGTGTAAGTGTGATATGTGTTTGTTGCTTTTGCTGTTCTTTATCTGAGCTGCACTAGAGCAAGTTCCATGACAATAAAGTATACAATTAAACTGAATTATGACGTTGTTTCTGCTATTCTCATGCAGTGAGTTTTGTTATGGAAGGTGAAGTATGGTCTTAAACAGTTGCAGCAGTTAAAAAGAAGTAAGAGAAATTTGAAAAGTGCTACATTTGGTTATTACCCCATCTCTGTCTAGCTGCCAGCACCCAGCTATCTGCTTAGGCCTGTCTGCCTTCAGCTGCACTGTGACAAAGGGAAACCTATAGGGAAGTGTATTTAAAATGGAGAACCGGTGGCTTTCATTGGTTCTGACTGGTGACTGACACTTTTTTTTTGCACAAAGCCTTGTGGGAGGTTTGAAGAGGCTACCCAGTCATGTATTGATGCCAATACCCGGGCTTCTTTCAAGACCTGGCTGGGAGAGCTGTTTGGATCGATTAGGCTTAGCCCCTAGCAACCAAACGAGCTAGATGGTTTAGAAACCAGATAGGCCTCTTCTTATTTTGTTGTGCTTGTGTTCTTAAAACGAGACGTCTGTGAGGAGGTTTTCTAGATCTTCAACTCAATAACCTCGAGGTTTGCATGCTAATTTTGTTGTGTAGGTTAGTGCTTAAAATCCATCCACTTTGTCCAGCTTAGGCCCACTGTAAAGGTAGAGCCTATCCTGGCAAGCAGTGGGCACGAAGCAGGAAGTTAGTGCTCACATTAGTTTTTATAATGTTTTTATTGTTACAACTAGAGCTGATAAATACAAGCGTTTTACAATCAGAATCACTAAAATTTAGGAATTGTTTTGTAGGCCAGTGGATGTAGTCAGAATTTTTTTATTCTTGGCAAGTGTTTGTTTCCATAACAACTTTCAAGTGAGTGCACAGCATGATATAATAGGCATTTTATGTAGACTGGAAGGTTTAGAAAGGCATTGAGATGGTATAAACACCAGTGCCAATATTGTACTGTGTTGCATACTTAGGAACACATTTTTCCAATAATTTGTATGAAGGGCTGTACCTCAAGAATAAAACGTTGTAAGACGAGAGAAGCTTACAGTAAGGGATTGAGAGACAGGCACTGCAATGCAAGAAATAGTCCTGTTCTGTGAAGCAAAAACTGATTCACACAATTAACCTACAGCTGTTCCTGAGGGAAAGCAGCAGGGCACTAGATTTGTGAAGAAGTGTGTTTAGGAAGGGAAGCACAATGCAAGTCCATTGATGTAGTTCAGAAATGGTTACAGCAGAGAATCAATTTGCCAATTTCCCTGTTAACCTTGGCTAAAGTAATGGAGAGTGGAACACACCAAAAAGCTATGTAGCTGCTCTTTCATAACCATGCTTATTTAGGGCTATTTTAAATGGCTATGGAGTGTTTCAAAGTACAATACTTATCAACAAATAAACTATATCTGCAGTACATCAAGGATTTTACTGTGGGCAAATAATTGTACTTAATAAACTACGCCTGTTCTATCCTGTGTATAGTATAAATAAAGCTGTTTATACTATTAACACCCAGTGAACTTTGCATTAGGAAAAGGAGTCATCTTGAGTTCTGCACAGGATCAAATTGACCTCATTCAGCAGAGCGCAGGGACATGAATGGAATTGCATTCACGCTTCCTGATGCTTCACAAAGTGTAGGTGAAGGCTGTACCACTTCCCCGGTTTCCTCCGAGGTCAGATTCCTCATCATATACTGTAGGAGTCGGAGCCACCACGAGGAATGCTGACACAGGATCAGCCATCAACAGAGACGGGCCCGGTGAGAAAGTAAACGCACGTGTCAGCGGAAAGAGGCAGCACTTCCGCACGAGAAGGTTGTTATAAGCAAAAGACAGAATCCCAGAGGACGCACTGCCTATCCTGCAGAAATAAAACCTCATTTTACATTATACAGGTATTTGTGCAGTTTGTATCTGTGTAAAACTGCATGCGAAAACAAAATTGATCACTGCCCTTTTCTGTTTGGTTCTGTAGTCTCTTTCCACCTGTGATTTCAGGCTGAGCAGTACCTAGACCCGCAGGGTGCAGCTGTGCTTCTCCCCCTCCTCTTGGAGCTGCTGCTGAGTAATGGGCATGAACCTGTGCATGCACCCAGTGGACGGCGTGAAAAAGAAGGGGGCATGGGCACTGTTGTGAGGAATCCGTTGTGACGGATACTTTTTGCAGTGTTTAGATGCAGGTCGGGGTGATTTTCTCCTGTATTGTCAGTCACGTGTCTCGCGTTGTAGCACCTCAGGTACAGAACTGCCAACAAAAGCGGGGCTCAGGTGTGCTTTTCATCACATGGCTATCTGTAAGCATGTCTTCTCCCGTCTCCTAAAATAGTGAAATCCATGGAGACGTTCAGCTTTTGCTGCTGTTGACTTTATCTGTGTTGAACATCATTTTTGACAGAAGTCAGTGAAGAGGAAATAACTGTCAGAATTGTTTCTCCTCTGTTGTTTTAGACTTTGCTTTGCTAATCATATAAATGTAATATAATTTTCCTAAATGATATGAGAAATCATTTCTATATTGACACATTTTAATACAGCCGTCGATTAAACACCCTAGGTTATTTCAGCTAATCAGAGTTGGCATGCATAGTAAAAGCATAAAGATCTTTTCAGAGGTCAAATTTCAAGGAGAAACGAGTATTGAAATCCTATAACGTATCTTGAAATACTCTGCTTTATCTGCATGAAATACTCTTGAAATATCTTGAAAAGCTCAGAAACTCCAGAAAGCGGTTTCAGGCATTGAAAGTTAGACACTGAGACTGCATCTGCATGTTCATCATTATCATAAAGCCCATATCCTGGTGAGAACTGTTGCTAAACAGAGCCCATCTTGGAAGCACTGGGCACAAGATGTAACCAAGAGCTCTTAAGTGCTCTGCCCCTGGACTGGAAACGTGTGTTGTCTATCTGTTTTTCTTCAAATGAGTATTTGACTCTACAAAGAATGAATCAATGCAGTAGTTAAAGCTGTAAGAAATAAAAGCTTTGTGAAGCATTATCCCTTAGCATAGCCACTCTGAGAAAGGATGAAAAACTTGGATGATGTTAAGCTGAAATTGCACTGGAAAGTGTAATGCACCAAAGTTACAGGAGTTCAGTCAGCTCCATCAGTGCTCGGGCATGTTTTTTGGAGGTTTTGCTTACAGTCTAATGATGACACCAGCTCAAGACTAGGCTATGTCTAGGTAACAGGTTGAAGCTCAGAATGCGTCAGGTGTTTTAAGTCAAATCAGCTTACACTAGCTATTTGACTTTCAAAGTGGCTGAACCTTTATGGTGTAACTAGTGATAATTCCTGTGTTTCAAGATAATAATTGTGGGTATGCAACATGACCCTGATAATTATTCAGTAATTGCAGAAATTAAGTTCCCTGTTTGAAAGCAGAGTGTATCCCAGTTTTCCCTCTTCCACACTATCCGTGTTACCAGACTGGGTGATGCAGTAGAAACTCCTGTCACTCTCAAGTGTGAGGTAGGCAGTGTAGTTATTCTTAAGCCATATTGCAAAGGACCTTGTTTGTTGCTTATAGATTGTGGAATTGAGTAATCAGAAACATTGCAGGTGAACTGAGATAAGAGCTGTAACACATAGCTATAAAAAGCATCTCCTCAAGGCTGTTCAGCATAATACTGAGATTTGTCTGAACAGAGAATAATTACAAATAGATGAATTTCTCTCTTGATACAACAAGGCAGTTAATAGAAGTATCAAGTTAATCAAAGATGGAACGGCCAAGCTAGGTTTTCTCTCGCCCATTCCAGCTTGTCCCCCCTGCTGCATCACTACAGGGTTTTGACTCAGCTAGTATTCTGTTTCTTTAAAGTTGATGCTACTGTGCATTATGTGGAAACGTTGTCCGATTTAAGAACATTTTGTCATTTTGTGTAATATGAGCAAATGCTGAATGTTTAATGCCAACATTCCTCTGGCCTGTGCTTGAAAACCCAAACCTGTGATTGGGTTTTCAAATTGTATTTTTATCAAATTTCAGTTTGTGATTGTAGCTGTTGTCAGTCAATTCTCCAAAATCTCCTGGGTTTTATTTATTTTTAAAATGGCTTTCCGTTTTTCTTGGAGAGTACCCAAAAAATACAAACGTTATTACGCTGTCACATGATTATATACAAGCTGTGCATATATTTTATTAGATTCAATTCCATTTTCTACATTGTTCACATGTGAGGGTAATATATTTACAGAATAACGATTCAGCCTTAGAACTCAAGTTCAGTCTAAGAAAAACCTTTGTGTTGCAAAACTCAAAAAAGCTGCTTCTCTTAACACAAAGGAAAGTTTTGCAGGGGGTGCATCTTGAACGTAGTCGAGAATATTTTTTATAGGTACGCACTCTTCACATCTTGTTCTCTGGGAGTCAAACTCTGCCCAGTGTCCTTCTGGATTTTGAAACCTAATGCCATCATAGCATCGTCATCTTCCATTCTTCCATCTTCCATCAATTCTTATTCGGGATTTGTTCCCCCAACAACGTTAGCACATACGTTTATGCACTCTGTCCTCAGCTTGCTGATTAAGAACTTGCTCCCTGACTGCCCTGTGTTGTCATGTAAGCTGAGTCTGGCATTCCTCATGCGATGGCAGGAGGAGATTCTGGAACTGGATTCAGCAGCTACTCGCAGTTGAACAAGCAGTAGTGCCCAGGCAGTAGTTCGCATTTGTGAATTTACTCATTTTCACATTTGCTTTCTTTTTTTTTTCTTCATCATAATGACAGTTTTTAAAATCCAGTTCAGTATGTTCATAAGACTTGAATATATTACAAAATGAATTAAGTGGTGGAATGGGCTCAGTTTTCGGCATTTGCTTTGAAGCTTTGAAGTTTCAGATGCCAGGCGTCCTCCCATTTCGGATATGAGGGAGTTCAAGTGAGTTCTGTCTTGTTAGCAGTGCTCTTGTCTACCACTATAATGAGCCCTGCAGTGTGTCCACTGGGGCCCTGTTTGATTTATTAAGCAGAAACCATGCCTCTGGGGAACTC
The DNA here is from genome assembly GCF_055471065.1 of Atractosteus spatula. Classification (NCBI taxonomy): domain Eukaryota; kingdom Metazoa; phylum Chordata; class Actinopteri; order Semionotiformes; family Lepisosteidae; genus Atractosteus; species Atractosteus spatula. The sequence continues at coordinate 9,326,101 of NC_142724.1, forward strand.
GCTGAAGAGCGGACAGAGGCCTCGCTCATAGTCAGGGGGTCAGCTGTGTGGAAAGAACACTAGCGTCTGATCACAAAGCTGTGAAGGATATTCAGTGAGACAGAAGAGCATTTTTTAGACAAAGAAGAATGGCTGGGCATGAGTTTGGAGAAACGGCAGCCCAGCAGAGGTTTTGCTAGATCTGCCAGCCTGAGTTACTTTCCTTTTGCCTTTTTGCGTACACCTCTATTGTGCTGGAAATCTTGGAAAAGTTAAAAAACAAAACAACCAATTGCTATGATTCAGGACACTGCAGAAACAGTCAGTGGTATAACTGTCTTAACACTTACTCAGTTATTTTGCTGAAAAGAACAGGCATTCTTGTATGTTTAAGACTGAGGGGAAACAATAAAAAAACGCAGGAATGATCACCATCATTCATTCTGTAACTTTTTGCAAAGTATTTTAAATTTCATGTTTTATTCTTTTATGTAATGCCTGTTGCATAAGCATGTATTGGGAGACACACTTAAAGTGATGAAACACTAGTAACATTCTCCTGTGCATTATATTCACTAAAGAGGCTTATTTGAGCTCCAATAAGGAGCAAAAGCAACTGAATATTACCACAATAGCTTTCTTAAGTATTTTAATAAACTGCCTTGGCTCAAGATCAAAATCAGCAAGGAAACAGTTCTCTGAAATGCCTCTGCTTGGTGGCAGATTGTGGCCTTTAGGCTAGTTCAAGCCTGGATTTGATTTTACCAAGTTGGAACAGGGATTCCCTGTGGGGAGTGCACTGTGGGCCAAAGCTCTCTGAGACAGAGTGGGTTTAAAGTCTCCTGTGGGTGCCCTTGTGTTTATGGCATGCAGTGTTGTTAGTGGGAGCCTAGCTCAGTTGTGTAATGTGTGAGATTTGCAAAATAAAGAAGCAGATGGCCTGACTGTGCATGTTCCTGGGGATGTTTGCCATCACCTCTCCCCTGCTGGTGTGAGGGTTGTAGCAGTCGGTCAAGCTATTTAATTATATAGATTCACTGATTATCGTATTAATGAAGGGATATAAGAAGAAAACAAAGTTCTGCTTATATAATTGGGCTAAAACATGGTTTCAAGAATACAAACCTTTGTGAATTTCTGCAACCAAGATGGAAAATCCCTAATCACTACCAAACTTCTATAATCTGTCATTCTGCTCTTTAAAGGAAACCTATGGTTACTTACTAGTTTTGATGTCTACCCTGTCTCCTTTACAAGGTTTACAAAGTCATTAGAGTTGAGTTAAGTTGGCGAAATGCTTTGAATACAACAGTTTGTCAGTAAGTTGGAAAAACTACAAGTTTCGCCTTTCCAGTGCCAAAAGCTCTCTCTAAATGCATGCTCTTTATTGACTGCCTGGAGATTGGGGGGGCTGTTACCATTAGCAATATACTGTTGATAGCCTTGTAGCCTTGCACTTGTGGTGTGATTCAAGATAATTATTAACCATGACTATCATGTTAATTGAATCTATAATTAGCACCTCCTGAGAATGTTTCTACTCCAGTAAGCTTGGAAATTGAATTGAACATATTGCCTGATACCTAAATAGTTGATTGATCCTGACTTACTCTTGCAGGTAACATTTTAAAAAAGAGGCAGATCAGGTAATGTGATTTGTTTGGTTGCCAGTGAATAGCTGGTCCAGATAAATAATGGAATATTTGATTCCATTAGTCTGACCCACCTTTAACTTGCTGTTGTAAGTCATGTTATTATTGTAGAGAGGCACAGTAAAAATATGGTGAAGTTCATTCAGCAATGGTTCTATGGTAAACCAGAGCAATACATAGTGAAAGTAATGCAAGTGCTTACAAAGCATAGGCAAGTCATAGTAAAGTGCAGAGTTAATGTGCAAATTTAATAAGGTAAAACATGCATATGAGTTGTCTTTGAAAGCAGGAAGCTAAAGGCAAAGGGTCTGTTCTGGTTTCATCTTGGGCGAGCATGAGTACAATTCTGCTTTAATGACAAAAGTAAATAAGCAGTGACGGTCTATAATTTTCATGCCACTTCTAACAAATCACTTATTTGCATTTTATTCTTTTTATTGTAATCAGGTCAGAATCAAACATTTTTATTGTGATTTGCTCAAAACAGTCCTTAAATAAAATGACTGGGTTCCAAAAATGTGTTGTTGTCCAACATTGCACTTTGTTGCTGCTGCTTAGGTACCACTCTAGCCCCTCTTTTGAAATGCCTTTCTTTAAACCCCGACCAGCAAGGTTTTTATATTTTAAAGAGCTTGATCTCACGCTAGCGAATGATTTACTTGATCAAGTGGGTTAATGAGATGAGAGGCAGCCTTATGGTGCAGGGCAGATCATTATCTCGACTAGTGTTCAAACACCAGTGTAGGATGACACTGCGTCTGCGTCTGTATCTTCACCTAATCGGATCACCGTGATACAGACCAAATTTAACTGCCTTGGGCGACTGTAAAATTAACGTAAATAAATAAACATCATCCTTATGAAAAGTAAATTTAGTAAAAACTCTCTCTTATTTTCTTGTACATTAATCACATTGTTTGTAATGTCAAACTCCTCCTCCTAAGGATTAAGATTTTGTACCTCGCTAATACTTGTGTTTATGATCCATTAGGTGAGTAAAAAAGCAGGAATGATCTCAGTTTTTCAGGTTCTAATTAGACAGTCATGTTCTGTTGATACCTTTTGTGTGTGTTATTTATTAACAGGAGCTAACTCAGTCATTGGTAAAGCATATGTATTCAGTCATGCACCAAGTGATATCTTAGTAACAAGAAAACACTGAACAAAGTATGTGTTTCTTACACTATAGCAACAAACTTCCATTCTGAGGAAAGCACACACTCCTTTAGGCGAAAGGTTGCAAATGATGGGTCCTTTTATGTGGGATTGCCTTTGGGGATGGCTATTTCCATATTAGTTTAAGATTTTTTGCACATTTTATTTTATTTAACAGATTATATTAATGACTATTTTCAAAAAAGAGCAATATACTGTGTTTAATCTAGTGGGCTTTTTTTTTTCACTAACACACCACTAGTACTATTTCTCATTGCTTTTTCAAATTGATCTTTCAATGCTCAGGCAATGTACTGAACCTTTCAATATAAACTGCAAACAGAAAAGTGCTTTAAGTCCGATCTCTGGTAGAACTGTGTGAAGATGGGCACTGATGATATAATAGACTTTTGCTGATATTGGCTCACATTCTAATACCTGCTCAATAAAATCACAAAGCATTGAAAATCACAGTTTAAAATGATGGTTTAGTAGAGTAGAGTTTTAGTTCTAGTAAGCTATGTTTTCCTGTTACAGTATTCCTGTTATTCCTGCCTTATTGGAAATTATAATGTGCAATTTATGCAGCCACTGGATGTTTTACATTGTAATCACTATTTTAGCAAAAGATTTCCTGAAGTCATGTCAGGCTCATACTCTCGTATGATACAATGTAGCACTGTTCAAGCGTTTGGAACAGGCAGACTGGGGGGAGGGAAGCTTATTGTTCTTTTTCTTTTGGATTAAAATCCATGCGCTCATTAACATCTTTACATTCCTGAGCTGACAGCTCTATCTGCATTGAGAAGGAATAATTTAGAAGCCACTTGAAGGTACATCTTATTTTAAGATGCCCGACTGCATTTCCCCTGCACTCTCTTAGGTGCAGCTCACGTAGGAAGCACAAATCGAAACTCAAAGGGGATTCTAGCAAGCGTAACGTTTTAATGATTGAATTAATCTTCTTTGACATGCATACCGATATGCATAGCGATTAGCAATTGCGATCAGTTGTCTGAGGATTTAGGCTTAGATGACTCATTTATATAAAACTTCTTCCTGTGTATAGTTTTTAAGTTCTGTGTGTGACAAAAAGTGAGATCCAGCCAGTTGAACAAAGGTTAGAAAGCTTCAGATTACCTTAAGTTCTCTTAGATTTGTTTCTCTGCGAAAATTGAAAAACAAAAAGCTCCTAAAAAGATATCAGCTTTTGTAAACCAGAAGCACTATTTACGTCCAGCAAAATTAATATGTCTACAGTTTGTATCAATCCAGATGCTGCACAAAAATTAATACTGCTTGCATAGTAAAAAAAAAATATTTTGCCTTTAATGAACAGGAATGTTAAAGTATGAAGGTTGCCTAGGTGTTTTTTTTTGAGGAATAAAAAAACCGAGGAATGCTATTCTGCTGCACTTTGGAAACAAAGTTAACAAATCTTGCTGAAATAAGCAAGCTGGAGAAGTCAACACAAAACATTTGTCTGCCGTAATACATCCGATCAGGGGCACGATCGAGTATGTTTAAGGGTTTTTTCTTTATTCAGTTTTGATAACAGATTTTAGAAACTGTGTCAATTAAGATAGCAATGAAAATTCCCAGTGTAACCTTTTGGTCATTGGTCAAACTAGAGTTTACATTCTGATAGCCCTAAAGCTAGTTTCTTTTCATTGTTGACTGTGTGATTATATTGATGGTGATGCATGTGTCTTAGCTAGGGATTTGTAGGCTTGTGTTAGCAGTAAGAGCTGCATGTACAGTAAGACCTGTGTCCAGAGGCCTTTGCTGCTGTTGGCTTCCTGTGCGAAACAAGTGAATGGCCTTACAGTGCGTGTGCTGGAGGACAGAACTCTCTTTTTCACCTCTGTTGTGAGAGAATTGTAGCAGTGTGCTCATTCCAAACTGTTGGGGACCTAAGCAAATTTAGCTAGTCTAAATTTAAAAAGTACATTTTAAAATGTCATAGTTAAATTGTTTTGTTTGAAGGAACGTAAATGGCCATGGAATTTACCCATCAGGCTGTTATCTGTGTCAAATGAATTCCAGGAAGTACTGTACTGAAATATTTAACAGGGCAATTCATAGTGATTAATACTGGTTCCCTGTTTTGCACACAGGACAGGTAGAGTACAAAGCCTGCAGTGGTCAGAGGAAATCCCCGTGCCAGCGATTCAGTGAAAAGGTGGCACTGTTAAAGACGGGCTCAGAGCAGTATTTGGGACAGGGACTTCATAGTTCCTCATCTTCATCGAGGAACCTGACTGAGAGCAGGGCCAGCTAGGGAGGCTGATCGGGAAACACCCACTGACAAAGCTAGCAGGAGAGCAGTCTGCAGTGCTGACCCGACAGGAAAGCTCGTCTGTTGGTTTTAACAACTATCAAAATAAAAGGAAAAAACGTATCTGCTCTTGTTGTAAGTGCATTTAATTTAGCATTTGCTAGAACTTTTTGTTTCTTGAAAGGTCATCCTACACTGAGGATAATGGCAGTGACAGGTAACATTTGTATATACTTCTGTCAGAAGGATGATGTTCTTTCCCTTATTACAGAGAGACAGTCAGAATCTCTTCTGCTCTTCTTTGCAACACTGTTTAAGCGAGTGTCATTGTTAGCGCTTATGCTTCTCACTTTTAGCAAGACAAGAAAATCAGTAGCTGCTTTCATGTAGCAGGATACATTTTAATACAGTAGATTCAATATTACCTGGCTTTTTTGTAATGCCTTGTTCTGGTTCATCAGACTTTAGTTTGAAACCCACTGATCATATCAGGGATCATACCTTTTTACAAAGCAGATTTTGAATAGAAGGGTGTCTGGAATTGAGGCACAGAAATATGTTTCCTTACAGAAAGCCACATGGTGTACCAACTTCATACTATCCAATTGCTTTGTATATCAAGAGAAAATCGTTTATTAAGCATTTATTTTAATTAGAACATGATACTAGACTGTAAATTTATTTTATCAAGTCATTTTTGCCATCATGCTCGGTGTCTGTTTAGTTTTACACAGTGACATATTGCTTCTACAGGCCTTTAACAGTTTAAAGGCCAAGATGGCATAAATGCGACTCTCTTGCCAAAATCATTATATAACATTTTTAATAAATGCTAAAAGAATTGTCAGCTAGACATATTGGAACCAACAGTTCTGTTAAAATACCTTCTGATTTACTGTTTCTTTGTGTGGATGTTCTATATATGTGTATATTATATTAGATAAATTATCTTATGAAAGTCTGGAACAGCCTACCTAGCCATGTTGTTACAGCAAATACTCTTATTTTTTCAAAGAAACGATGGACACGATCTTTAGCATTGTTATTTTTCTCTTTGCATGTTTACATGTAAACAGTACATTGTTTGTACTATACATAACTCTGTCTCTCTTTCAAACCTGGTGTGTAGCTAAATGTTTATTTCACTTGCAGTATTCCTGTGTGGGTGCATCTAATTTACCAGCTGAAAACTCTCAACAGGGAATCGGTGGCTGCAGTCTGATCACACCAAGCATAACTACAGTCTAATTCTGACTTCCCAGAGGAATGTTTTTTTCCTGTGGGCATCGTTATCACGGCTGCCTCTCAAATCTCTGGTCATGGGTTTGAATCTTGACTGGCACTCCTTTGTTTAGATTTTGCACGCCTTTCCCTTGCTTGCCTGTGTTTTTTCCAGATATCCACTATTTCTTCCCACCTTCCAAGGTGGTTAGATTATTTGATGCCTCTATATTGCCCTTGTGCATGAATGTGCCCTGCGATGCACTGGTGTCTGGAAAGGGTTTTAGGGTTTCTTTAAATCCCAGTGCTTCTGAAATAGGCTCTAGGTTTCTGCAAGCCTTAACAGCAAAAAACTGCTTTTCTGTTAACTAATGGATGTATGTTTGCCATGCCAGAAGCTTTATTGATGTATGTGCTGTAGGCGTTAGGCTAGAATTCAAGGCATCCCCTGTTAGTAAATAACATGAAGCTTCTGGCAATGTGAGTTCAGTGGGGCCTAGTTTTACACTGGGCTCTCATGCGGCTTTGACTGTGAGCTGTTATCAATGCAACTCTTTGTTTATCTTCAGTGTGCGAGAAAGATATGCACAATGGTCTGAGAATAGCAACACTTTGAGAATTCCCTTTCCAAACTTTGCATTCCCCACTTGAATAATTTACACTGTCTGACTGTGCAAGAAATGATTAGCAGAGAACTTGGTACCTTGTACGGTCTGGCACACTGAAACCTAGGACTAACCGCATCTGTGCTGTAAAATGGGATTTTTTGGAAAAATTGAATCCTAAACCACTATTTCCACACTTTCCTCCCACAGTAACACACACCAGCTGCTGAACAAGAAAGCTCAAGAATTCAGTGTCTCATATTTCAGTGTTATCTCTTTTGCAGTGTGTTTTTCAAAGGTTTTTGCTCCAGTAAAACAATTGCCAGATGTTTTCCGAAAGCAACATTAGAAAGTTTGGATCTGTTTAAAATAATATCACTTCTTAGTCTTCTAGCAGCCTCTCCTCAGTGCTCACAATTGCAACCAAATCTCAGGCCAGTATGCATTCATGTTATTTTCCACATCACCGTAATTACAAAATTACTAATGCAAGGTTTTCTTAAATCCCCATGTTACAGATCTCAGCAGGAAGGGCAATAGGTATATCTTATGATATAGAAAAAATATAGCAAAGTGTATAAAGATGCTCTTCCTGTCTTGTTCCTATTTCCAGTCAGAAAGAATGAGACAAACATAACTGGGGCTTTCTCTGCCTTAATGAATTTTTCAGTTTTCAGACAATTTGTAAATTGTCGTAGAATTAGAACTAATGAGCAAAATTACAACCGTTTGCAGTTTTGTTGTGTGCTGAGCGTTATACTGTAGTAAACCGTGCCTGTCGTTTTTAATGGACAGCGGTTCGATATTAAAGCATGAATATGTAAATGACAGGAAGGCTTTGATGTTTGTGTGTCCACGGTAGGCCACGCTGGAGGGCTTCACTGACGTACTGCGAAACAGATCTTTTCTGTTCAATGCCTGTACTGAATTTCAGTATTATTGTCTATACAGACTCAGATTTCAAGCTTCTGTACTGTGTTGTGAATGTTCTGTGCTGTCTGTTACACTGCATTGTGCATGTTCTATGTTGTCGTATTCCTTTTGAAACATTTCTTCCTAATTGACACTTCTTCCATATTTAGATTTGGCTGGATGTTAATTTATTTCAATAAGATTCCCATTTCAAGGCCGGCTCCAAACAACCAAAACTTTCTTCTTTCTGTCTGATTTTCAACTTCATAACTTTGCAATTTGCATGTTGACACAGTTCCCCTATGCAGCCTCTGCTTTATCTGTGCATGATCTGCGGTTGTGACATAGAGATTTAAAATTGTTGTGGATTCCAATCAACGTGTAATTGTCATGCTTCTACTAGGAGAATTATTGACTTGAGTCTCAGCTAGACGTGTCACCTGAGACTCAGGGATTGGTTAAATAGAATTGTCACAGTTATGTAGACAGCTTGACGACAAGTAGATGTAAGTAGATTATTATACCTGTGTTTAACCTTCACAATGTACTGCCAATCTAAGAAGGTGACACAGAAGAAATCAGAATGAAGAACCGCTTCTTTTATCTCTGGTCACAACCTTAAAATGCAGATGACCGAACAAACTCATGGAATACTTTCCTTGCTGGAGTTGTACTGTACAGTATATGCTGCTTTCAGACTGGCTGAAGCTTGTCTGTAACCACTATTAGTCTTAGAAGTATTCAGATCAAATTCAGATTTTATGTAAAAACTTGCGATCATTCACGCTAAGCAACAACGTTACACTGGTCTCCCTACTGGGTACTAGTGCAAACAGCTGCAACAATTCTCTTACATCAAAGTAACCCCAGCCTTATGTGAAACATTTTTGCTGTTCATTTGTATTAAAAATGAATGATTGATTGAACTGGAAACAAGAAGAAACTAAGGAGAATGCTCTTACCTTGGATGACTGAAGTAGCCTAACTATTGAACTTCAAATTGCAATAGTATGGACTCATAAAAGGGTCAATTCTTTAGTTTATCTGAAAATCTAAATTAATTTAAAATCTTTTTCTAGATGTTTTTGTCAAAAGCTTTGTCACCTGTAAGTTCCTCCTGACATTCCACATTTAATTGAAAATAATAAAGACCTTTTTAATACAAATGTAAGCACATTTTATCATTTAAAAGTAGAAGCCTATTTGACAACTGATTTCTTAAAAAACAGAAAATGTAAGTATCTAGGTATTTGTAATTCAGTGATCTGTGGTTGATGTTTACTATTTCATGGATCATACATGTGTAACCCAGCACTCCTTTCTCTATACAGAACAGTGGAGACTTACTGATTTTTAGTGGCTATGTCATTTACTGGCAAGTACAGACAAGTGCCTTGCTAACAAAACGTGAAGACTACAGCAGCAAAAGCCATTGATTTTTGTTTTATCTGTCATATTCGTTCTTCCCAGGATCTAGTTGTCAGATATTGTCCAATAGTTAGGTTTTCATGACATCCTAGATGGATGATTGATACAAGATGCTAGGTTATGGATTCAAAAGACGAAATTTCCTTTTTTTTCTTCGTCTCTTATTTTATTTTTGTGAAATATTCCACTGGTTTTTCACGTGCCTGAAGTTCTGCCACCAAAACATGTTGCACTTTTATTTGAATGTGTGTCCTTTGTGAGGGTGCCTGCGCGTCTCCCTTGATGAAACCGTTTAAAGGTTTAACAGTGAGATATAGGATGAGCGCATTTTCTCCATGATGTTTGAGTGGGGAGCTCAAAATTTAGAATTATAACCTATAATGTCATATAATTGCAATATAGTACATGAAAATTAATATTGAGAAATTGGTTCTTCAATTTTGGTAGCAGGTCATTTAAGCAATTCCTTGTTCCTCCATTTTGATTCATACTAAAACCCTTTGTTTGCATTGTAGTCTTTAATCATGTGGATTAGCAGCCATCTGTCAATATGTTTGTATGATTGATCTGCACTAGTCGAACATCAAACCTCAGGGGTGCCAGGATCATGCAGTTGTTTTTCCTTTTATCTCCTGGGAAACATAGGTAACTCGGCTGCTTACAATAGGTGCCTTGTTTTAGCCTTGTCATTGCAAGCCTTCAGTTGAGAAATAATTGGGCCACAGGCTACTGCTGTTTTCCAGGTGCTGTTCTCATCACTCTGACAACCATGGGAAAAAGACCTGTAGCAGCCTAGGCATGAATTAGGTTCTGTAAATCAGCAGTGATATAGCTTGATGGTACATTAAAGGTCGATCGTAGCCAGGGAAACAAATATTGTACATTCTACAAGTAGTAGTCTGCCGAATTGTTTGTTGAAAAGTCTCAAAAAACGGAAGGGACGTTGGGGACGTTTGGCTTGTGGGTAGGGAAGTTTGCTGATCCTGTCGTTGAGGGGTTCAGAATTAACCAGGGCTTTCTGTGCTGAGGAGTGATAGAGAGGCTCTAAGCTGGGCTCCTGTGAAGCCTGTGATGGCTGTTCCAGACTGTATCAGAAGAGTCTGCCTGGCACAGTACAGTATGTTGGATGGCACAACTGTGCTGCTTCATCTCTTCTGTCCTTTTACAAGGATTCACTAACCTTTCAGACAAGATCTGATGGCAGGCTGTGCAAAGTAACATGGAAGTGTTGTCCACTAGTGAGAAACGGGTAGAACACAAGAACAGTGACAAACAAGAGGAGGCCGTCTGACCCTTGATGTTTTTATTTGCTAAGTGGTCGAAGGACCCCGCAGAGCCAGTTCTTGAAGGTAGCAAACACCATATATTGTAGGGTTGTAAGGGGGAAGAAGTTTTTAATTTTTTGTTTTCTCTTAATAAGAATGGCCACGGTATTAGCTGTCTTTTAGTATTGCCTGCTGTTCATGTGGTGATGGGGGATTTAAAAGCTGGGCTTGACTGAGGGAGGAAAAGACCTGTGTTGTGCAATTGCTGGCCGGCATATTCTTTTGTGCTGGGAACTTGAGTGGGAAGGGTGTATTGGAGGATCATCCTGTAATTTTGAAGTCAGAAAGGAGAAGACAAGATGACTTTACAGGATGACCAAAATTAAGAGATCATTCACTAAAAAGATCATCATAACAGGTGAAACCTCAAAGTTGGCTGAGGCTGAGGTGGTGTACTACAGGGATCTGTTTTAGGCTCCTAATTTAAGTCCTTAATCTGTATTCTGTACATAGTAAACCAGGTCATTTTGCTGATGATAGAAATGCAGTTGGTGGCTGATGTGGTAGCAACACCAAAGGAAATACAAAAGACACTTGGCAAATGGTTTCCTGTGCAAATAAGTACAAAGTACTACATAAGGGTGTGTAGAAATGTACAGTATAGATATCAAACACTGAACTTGAACAAAGATCCAATGGCAATTTAGAAGCTTATTGACTCAGTTTCCTGTAACAATAGGGAACAGCAAAAAATAATGTCCAACAATGTCATGCTAGTGTCCCACAATGTCATGCTGGTGAAAATTGTCTGTTTTAGGCAAAAACATCATTTTTAATTTAGCTTTGTCACCACTTTATAAAAAAGGATATTGTTACTCAGAAAGGTGTTCAAGGAATATCAGTCAGATAATTTCTTGCTCTCAAAGGAATGTCAAAAAGGCTAAATGTAATTACTCTCCTTAGTGTTGAGCAGAGGAGATTATAAGGGGATTTGACTCAAGTTTTTAAAATCCTTAGAACAATTGATGTAGTCATTCCAAGGGCTACGTCAAGCTCAGTAAGAAAAGGCTGACTTAGGATCATAACTGGAAATAATGAGCGCATGCTTTTAGGTATGCAAACCTAGGGATTTCTTTCTAGTGGGGGTATTGATTTAAAATAATGCCCGCCAAGCTGTTGAAACTGACACTCTGAAGTCCTTCAAGTCGAGGATGTTTTAGAATCAATTGCCAACAACGTAGAAAATAAGATGGGCCAAAAAGCTTTCTCTCATTTGTAACCTTTCTCAGGTTCAGGACCCATTTTAACATCCTAATTTCACAAATCTGATTGCAGATCTCAGTGGTTGTAGTTGGTGGAAGACATTGTGAAGTACCCGGTTAATCATTGTCAAGGAAAAGGTTTGGTTGCGATCCAACCCTAACCTTTGAACCTGAACTTTGCAGTGACTCGATAATCCAGTTACACTGTGATGATTAAGCTGCTGTGGAATTCTGAAATTTGGTAATAAATCTGAGCACTGTATTAGAAAGCTTTCTAAAAACATTGTACAGTGTATTAAAGGAATAAGGTGAATATTTTAGAAAATATTATCACAAATTGCAGCTCTCAAAATGTTTGAGTACCTTGAAATTAACTTCAAGAGCTGAGAACAACCAAAAAATCTGATTTAAAGAAAATAGTGTTTTGGTTAATGAAATAACTGAGAGTTCAAGTGGAATTCAAACTAGCACACTTTGGTTAAATAGAGAACAGCATTTGGAGAATCCTGAGTGGAACAACTTTCTACCCAATTGAAAATACTCCAGACAACTGAATTAATGGCCAGGAAGTCACTGTTAATTGATGTTTAAATGTGAGATGCTGGGTTAACGGACCTCCAAACAGGAAGTTGTAACTGTTCCACAAATGTAGAGACTGGTCTCAAAGTTCAAGCTTTTCATCTTCCACAGATGAATAAAAACTCTCAGGAGTATTCATTCACCGTATCTGTAACAAATTACATTTAGTCTGGCCAGGCAACAGAGTTTATATGATAAATGTGACTAACTGTCAGGTAATCATTTTTTTGTAGTGTTCTAAGTAATCATAATAGTTACCTTGCCTGTTTGTGACAAAATGTGATGTTGTGTCCAGTCACTTACACAAGCACTGATTACAGTGATACACAGTTTGTCTTTCCTTTTCTGCATATATTCAAATTGCACGAGTCTTGATCCCCTAGCAGCAACACTATGACCAATCAGCAGGTGTAAAAATGGTGAATTATGAATTATACTGTGTTGATACATTCAGCCCATCTTAAAAATAAACAGTTGGGTAAACAATCTAATGCAGCAAACCTCATTCACCTTCCTGGGCTTTATTTGTCCAGTTTTGCTGTACTGACCCACTGTCCGCTTGTCTCTGCAGAGGAGGCAGATTATTCTGCGTTTGGCACCGACTCGCTGACGCGCAAGAAGAATGTACTTTCCACGGTCCTGCGGCCAGACAACCACCGCAAGAAGCCTCCGATCATCATCAGCCTTCCCAGGGACTTCCGGCCGGTGTCTTCCATCATTGACGTGGACATCCTTCCCGAGACCCACCGCAGGGTGCGGCTCTATAAACACGGCTCGGAGAAACCGCTGGGCTTCTACATCCGCGACGGCTCCAGCGTTCGGGTCACTCCCCAAGGCCTGGAGAAAGTTCCCGGGATTTTCATCTCCCGGCTGGTCCCTGGGGGGCTGGCCGAGAGCACGGGCCTGCTGGCGGTCAACGACGAGGTGCTGGAAGTCAATGGCATCGAGGTGTCCGGGAAGAGCTTGGACCAGGTGACGGACATGATGATCGCCAACAGCCACAACCTCATCATCACCGTCAAGCCCGCCAACCAGAGGAACAACGTGGTGCGCAACAGCCGGACTTCAGGGAGCTCCGGCCGGTCCTCGGACAGCGGCACGAGCCACTACGGCTACTCCGTGGCTCCGACGGCGCACATCATCCAGAACTTCCGGCCCGAGGAGATGGAGAGCGACGAGGATGACGAAGACCTGGTCATTGAGGTTGGGGAGGAAGCCCGGCCGATTTCCAGGGCTGCGTCGGCCAGTACCAGCATGCCCTCCTTGCCCAGGTACGAGCTGCACCTCGGCCTGAAGCAGAATGGCTTCCTGGCTACGAGCAGCAGCGCCGGCTCCCTGACTGGAGCCGAATCCGGAGCCGAGTGCAGGAGTCAGGGGCCGAAACACCGGAGCATGGAGGAAGAGGGAACTGTCATCACGCTATAGAGCTTTAAAACAGCCCTGTGGTGCCATACAGGAGGTGGTCCCCCCTGCCCAGACAGAAACAAGGTGCTTCACGGGGCTCAAGGGGGGTTCATAGTGGGGTGGGAGAGTGTATTTTGGGATGCTGGATGCAGGTCAGTCCCTTTTAACTGGATACAAAAAAGAAATAGTGCTTAGTTAGCTAATACAATTTTTTTTTAATTGACGACATCATCGCGGCTAAGGATAGCACGTCTACAGCATTTCGGAATATCAAAAAGCAGTTCCAATACCTAACAAACCAAAACAATTTATATATGTAGAAGTATTCAGTTCACATTGCCTAGATCATTGTTTTAAATCAGTGATTTTTAATATTTAATTATATCCATTTACAATCTTGTGATTTAGCGTGTGTTTATCAAATATTTTCCAGCAGTTTCCTTTATGAACACAAGATCAAGAGTTCTGCTAAAACTATTTTAGCCTGGTAATGAAATGTTTCTTAATTTTTGCAAATTTAGCACAGGTCTGAAAATGTACTCTTAACAGTAGCTTTTTAAAGTTTAGTGAAGATTCATTGAGTGTTAAGTTTTGTCAAACAGTTCTTTGTTTTTTTTCCCTAACATTCCATTTAAGTTGAATGAAGAGACTGTAAATTAGTTAAAAACAACCTGATAAGGCTTGATTTGCATGCACAATTTTCTTAAAGCTTACAATTATAGAGCCTCTGCATGGTTAATATCTGATTAGCATGCATAAAAACTGATACCATCTCTTTGTTTCTGACATATATAGGTTTATTTTTAATTTAATAGTAAGGAGACACATTCATTATTGACTAGGCAGATTTTAGATTGTTTTTTTACACTGTTTCTGTATGTTAGGTCAGGTCCAGTATCCTGTTCCTTATTCCACTGGTTGTTCTGGGTGATTCTCTGTTTGCATGGACTTCTATGCCATGTTAAATCTTTGTTCAACCAGTGGTTTACTAACAAAAACACTGAATTTGCAGCAAGGAAGTAGAGTACAGAAATCTGAGCTGCATTCAAAAAGATCTGGATCTGCAGTAGAGCACAGACCAGCATTGGAATATCAGTTCAGTGATTTAAATCCTTATCCCATTTCTTAACTGCAGTTTATTTCTTCCCCTTTCTTTGAAAGTGATGATTCCCTGAAATTAGAAACCACTTTTCCACTGCTTCCTTGACAGCTTCACTACCTGAAAACTGTCTCCCGAAGGTAGGGATTCAGATTTCTTTTCAACACCTGGTGCACAGTGTGTCAGTGTAAGACTGGCTGAAGATCTGAAGGCTATGTGGAGTCTGTCTTGCTAAGTGAGCCTGGCGTCTGGGTCCCTATACACACCTGTGCCTTTCTGTCCACATCTTTTTTCCCTTCCATCCCTTTGTCAGAAGTGCTACAGTCATAAATACAGTATGATTTGCTTGATCGTGGTCATGCACACGCCTGCTTTGAGTGCTAATCAGCAGTGTGACTTCACAGGTGTCCTCAGGTCCCTGATACAGCAGTGTGTGAAATGTTTGTTTGAAGCTTGTCAAGCTCAGGGATAATGGGAGGCACATAATAAGGTTTTGCAGAGCATCAAACTGTAGCATTACTGGGGACTAGGATCTAATTGGAGAGGCTGTGATTGAGAACTTGGTTTGCTTGTGTAAATCTGTGTTTTGATGGGGATGGGGTTTTTGCTGAAATTGTTTAAAGTAAAAGTAAAAGGTAAAACAACACAGCATCAAGCACAGGATCACTCAGAACAAAGCAAATTCATTTCATACCAGTGAGCGAGCAAGCAAAGCCATGTGATTTATATTTAAAAATCCAATCTCTGCCTTGAAGAAAATCTCTAAATAATAGTCAGTTTGATGGTTAGCCTACTTCTGTGAAATTGTTTTGTAGGTCACAGTTTTGAGGTATTTTAGAAATGTATAGCTTTGCCATGAACACTACTGTCATGCATGTCTCTTAAGAACAGAACAGACAGCATCAATGCTGACTTGTCTCAGTGAGCCTCTTACCTGAAGCACTGCACTGTTCATGCTCCCTGTCAGAATTGACAGCCTTGATTGTAGTTTTCAAAAAAACCTTCAAAGAGTAAACCTAAAAATATTTAGCAAAAGCAGCTTACATCTAAAAACATACTGTGTTAGGAAACAGAAAAATATGAATACAGAATATCTGCTCTTTTCCATTTTTAGTCTGCCCCCAGATTTGAATGCTTTCTTAAATTTCAGTTCCATACTTTATGCTTTATCTGATTAGCATGCATAAGCACTGATACATCACTTTGTTTCTTACAAATATAGGTTTGTTTTTAATGTAACAGCTAGGAGATACCTTCATTACTGACAATGCAAAAAAAAATTCCTTTATAGTGTCTTCTTCATTGTATCTTATTTTTAGGTCTGTCATCTTGGTGAGGACAAATGCAAATGTGAACTGTAATGTCCAAGCTGATGTTAAAGCATATTTTAATTTTTATATATTTATTTTTTTCTTAATGATAAGGGCTGTTTTTACAAATCTGCCTCTAAGTTCTTGCATCCATCATCTGAGATTAAACTGGACATTTTTTCCATTTAGCATATGCATTCAAATAAGTTTATAAATTCCCTGCCATATACTGCACACATAAAAGAAACCATTCATTAATTAATGATAAGGCAAACTATAATATGACCCTAAGATGTCTACTCTTTATAATGCTCAGAGCTCTCTGTACTTGCCTTGTTATGTAGGCTGTTATTTCAGTGGCAACTTTCCATGCAGAATCTATATATTTTTCCCTTTTCTTTTATTGATCAAGCAATAAGATGGACGTCGGCACATTTTATCCCATTAAAAGTCCATCTCAGACCTGTGGCAATAGCCTGCTTGTCATTAAATGGTGATATTTGCT
Organism: Atractosteus spatula; assembly: GCF_055471065.1. Lineage (NCBI taxonomy): Eukaryota > Metazoa > Chordata > Actinopteri > Semionotiformes > Lepisosteidae > Atractosteus > Atractosteus spatula. The sequence continues at coordinate 9,342,755 of NC_142724.1, forward strand.
TTCCAAACAGTTTTAAGACCGGATTTCAGTTTACAGTTGTTTTAAATGTCAGACTTCAGGATATTACCAGACTCTGTGGTACTTTCAGATGGAACGCCACCCTAAATGAAAAGAAGCCTTCATTTAGCTTTGTATTTGGTAAATTTAATAATACAATTAGATGGTGGGTGAGGGCTGGTCCTAAAATATGCAGCATAATTCTTAAATACCCCACAGTCTTGCCCTCCCCTTCCTTCTGTGGCTCAAACTGTAAACACTTCATTTCAAGACAACTGAGTAGAACTGGGCCATCTAAGGAGAAAGTGCAGTTCCCAGCAGCAATCAGAAGGCATTACAGGAACGATATGAGCCTCGGTGTTTCGCTGTACAGCCTCCTGTACCCATCCCAGCAGGCACTGCACAGACGTGGCTTGCTGGCAGGTGGAGGCCAGCAGCCGGTTTTCTGCTGGGCGTCCTGTGCAGGTGCTGATGGCAGTATGATGTTGTACAGCCATTCTGTATATCGATTTTTTTTAAATAAATTTGAATGTTTTTATTTTTCATATGAAAGGATTAAAGTGAACTGCAATGACACCCTGGGGGAGAGCGAAATTAGTATAAAGCATTGCCTTATTGGCAGATAAAAAGGTTTCCTTTAAGTTAAATGTCCTGGTCTACCTTGTCCTTCTTTTATGAGGCGAACTAGAAAGCTCTGCATTGATCTAGAACGCCCGTCGTTCTAGAGAGTAAAAGGGTGTTCCGTTGACAAGAAGCTTTGACTTAAAGTAAATTATCTGCCAGTAAGAGAAAGAGTAGGGAAATTATTTTAATCATTGATTTTTTTTGTATATAACACCCTCTCTTAATATTGTTTTATCAAATTATATTTATTAGATCACTGGAAACCTTCTTCTAATTACTGTCCTATTTTAGAAGATTGTTTTTTGTTTTAAATTATGAAGAGGGGAAAATGGTTTGAAATTTGTATAGTGCTGTGAGTGTCTCACCTTTTCGTAAGAAGAGACATGTAAGGCTTTGTCACAGAACCCAATATTTCCAGCATTTAATAAAATACATCATCGTAATGAAAATCACGTTAAGCATTCAGTGTATAAACCTTTTCTTTTTTTCTTAGTTGGTTATTGGAACTTCAGAGGAAGTTGTTTGTGAGTAAGAATGACCAGCACTGATTAATTGCCCTCCACTCTCAGCCTCTTCTCTTTTCAGTGAAACTGTGAAGCGAACGGTCATACCATTAGTGTGTGTGATGACGACAGTCTGTTAGGGGCTCTTGGGAAGTCAACATTAAGAGTTTTTTTATTCCACTAATAGAAAACATTTCTGATTCACCTGTTTTTACAGCATTGAAGGATGATGGATGCCACTTTGAAAGCAACCTACTGTATATACATTTAAGTTGTCTGGTATTAAATGGCTCATGCAGAAACATCTAAATTAACAGATCCTTTGGGATCAAAGCTTCTTATAATGAGGCTGGCTGTTATTAAAAAATTAGGACAATTGAGGCATCTTAAAATCACATGAAGCAATTCAAAAGTGTACAATTCTGAGCAAGAAATACGTTCTGAGCAAGAACATACTGTGTAAATGCAACTGATTTGGGTTTGCTCACATCATCAGAAGACAATCAGTGAAGAGTTTCATGAGTCTCTGTTACATAGCCCGTCAGCGATGACCTTAGCTGCTGGACGCTGCTCGGAATAGATAATTTTCTCACTTTTGGCAATAATACAGTTATTATTATGGCCATTATGTCTTCCATATGACTATTTTTTGGTAGTTCATTCACATGGGTCAGCACAGTCAGCCATAAAGCTCATTTTAAACCAAACAGACAAGGTGAAGTATTCAATGCAGCAATCTAGAATCCTTGCTTCATTATGTATTAATAACCTAATATTTTCTTGGTGCACCCCTTGAAAGACATGGAATTCATACCAGTGCTTCTAGCTGCTATCAAAGCTTCTGATGTTAAAGCAACATCATGGAACCTAGATCCTACATCCTTAAATGAGGATTCACTGTTCCATATATATTTTCTGCTCATCTTAATATATTTTTACTAAATGCTAAATGTGTATATTAGTTTATTTATACTTTAGTCATACATTAATTTGAATGTGGATAATTGAATTATTGTAGAAAAGAAATATTTGTATCCATTGGTCCAATTTTAGTTTTCCAAATCAGCCATGTTTTAGGAAAGGTGAAGGTTTTTGTATAGGTGGGCTGTTAGCTGTCCAGTATGGGATCCTGTCATTGCCTCTTTTAGCATTTATTAACAATATCAAACAATCTCTACCAACACTTATTTTGCCCCAAAGCACTGTGAGTAACATTTGGGAACACAGTTGCCTGCTCTTTCTTTTTAATTTAACACTGAAAACAGAAGGCACTTCTTTACGCAAAGGACTGTGGTAGAACAGAGTACCTGGTCATGTTGTGAAAGCCCGTACCATCACTTCTTTCAAGAACCAGCTGGATGATGACGTCACCTTCAGATCACTTAGCTTCTCAGCATGTGCTCACAGTGCAGGTTGATCCTTATGGCTCAGATGTCACTGGTACAGGCTGTGTCACGAGCCAAGTGTGACTGGTGCTGGTACAAGCAGCTCAACTGGCTGAACCAGTGTAGCACAAATGTGAATCAGTCAGCAAAGATCACCTTGGCTCATGTGTCTGCTGTGGCTTGTTGAGCGCCTGGAGGCTTGCACTGACATCAGTGACAGGAGCTCCTCCAGTCAGTGTTGGCTCTCCTGTTGGGCACTGTGGATCTGGCAGCATGTCAGCAGATGAAAAGCTCGAGGGCTCCCCAGTGGCTCAGCTGGTTAAGGTCATTTCAAGTGCAGCCTGGAAGTTGAGTTAGTCTTCATCTAAACATCCTTCAGAAGTCACAGCTTATGAGCAATGTTCAGAAACAATTGTCAATTACAAATTGCTAGGTATGTAATGAAAAATATTTAGGTTTCCCATTTTTAAAGTTTTCTGGTGCATCAGTGTTTGAATGTCAGACAGAGTACATTGAGATATTTTCCATATCACCGGGGGAGACTAAATGTGGAGGATACAAAGCTTCTTCTATTCCTTTTATCTTTACCTCGCCAGTAAATAAACCCTTCTCTTCTCGGTGATGATAATGAATAGTGTACATATTCAAATTCCAAGAAAGGCTATTAATTTTAGACACTCAGCATTTTGTACAGGGTCTTGAAGTTTATTATTTAGTGTTTTTAAGTTCACTATAAAGTCTTGAGTTCAGTTTGGGTGTCTCTCTGTATGGAGTTTCTGTTCATGACACGCTTAATTTAACTGTTGAACTGGCTGCTCTAAATTGCGTTTAATATTTTGTTTTAGGGTGTTCTGAAACGGAGTAAGCCAGGGCTATCTGTAAAGCTTCTCCTTCTGTGGTAGTTTCCTTGTATACTTCCTTAATTACTTAAGGGACAGTTGCTGGACAGATACAGAGAAGTTTGTTTATTTTGTCACTGTCTTTGTGATTAGAAAAACACATTCTTCAAAGCCTTCAGAATGAGAACTGGAACTAAGAACGTTGTAATGAATTTTCGCTGGAGAAGTGGGTTGAAGATAGGAGTCTTAATAAAAGCTCTACAGACTGCTGCCAAGGCTGCGATAGTGCATGATGAGGATCTTAAGTGCATTCCCATGAAATCAGCAGTGTGATTCTTATTGGAAACAGAAAAGTTTTCAAGACCCTGGGCAAAACAAGTGACCGCAATTGCTATTAAATCTGACATGTTGGAGAAGTCTGTAAGATCTTTACAGGAGAACCACAACCTGCACTATTAAAATAGAAGCTTATCTTTGAGGTTCACCTAAGATCTTGAAGGTCTTCACAATCAAATTGAAGTCAGACTTTTGGCCTATAAGGGCAAAATATATCCCAGCTGATGGAGCTTTAACCAGATAGAGACGACCCAACTAGGGGCACTAAGCCATTACAAGTACTGTATACATGTACAGTACTCCCAGCAATGCTAGTACCAATTTGTACAGCTGGGTGAACTGGTGCAATTTAGGCAAATAACTTGCTTCAGGGTAGAATAGCTGCGTCTGCTTAACCTCACTTAAACATCCTTTTCCATTTAGAGTTCAGAGCCCTAACTACCACTTCTGCCGTAAACACAGTTTTACCTTCGTCGAAGAAGACGGCATCACCTGAACACAGCGGATGAACGTCAGGTGAATAGCTATCATTAGTCAGGTTCAGCTTTTGTTGTGTTGAAGAAACATTTGACTCTCTTGGAAATTGTGAACTTCTTTGTACTCGCCTGAAGTTCAAATAATTTTGCTTGACAAGTCCATTTCAGCTTGTGTTTTACACTGCTTTTTGTTAAATCTGCATTGGTCACCTTCACTGTTTTGCAAGGCTTACAAGTTGGCAAATCCACTCATTTAGAGCGCTGCTGTGAAACATGTTGCTACTGAGATCACATCTGAAGAGATGATAAGTGTTCTGCAGATTTCCCCAGTAGTGACTCCCTAACCGGCAGATAGATGAAGCTGCAAAAGCAGCACATGATATTAAAGTGATCCAAAACACATTTTGGCTTTCAATAATCGTGTTTGTGGCTTAGCCTAAAAGTTTTGTCATTGTCCGGGAGTAGACTGGACAGCCTGGAGTTCCTCTAAGGATCTTGACAGACATTTTCAAATCTGAATGCATCTTTTCCCCTGGATGCATTTCAGCTGCTACTGAACTGCTAGATCTGTCTAGCATATCAGATCTCTTACAGCACTGGAACAGTACTTGGAATTTCAATGTTTTTACATTCTTTTGAATTGCAAAATAAGTATTCTTATCATTTATTGTTCCTTAAATTTTTATTTTTTCTCATTTGGTTGCTGTTCTTGGATGTGAGATACATCTTTTCATCTCATTTTATTTTTTATTCCACCTTCTTTAATTTTAGAGGACAACTTAAAGAGCTCTTTTTTTCTCAAAATTAATATACCCATTAAAGAAAATGTAACAGTTTTGAGTTGTACATTGAAAACAAAAAAAAATCTACAAATGCTGTTTATTTCCATACTGTGAATATTATTTTTCATGGAAGAGACGTATATATATTGGAATATAGGCTTGTATAGACAAAATGGGCTTTTTACATTTTTGTTAATGTTCCTTTTTTTAAAGAGTAATGATTTTAATTGTCACATGATTCTAAGGCATAGATTTGTACTGAAAAGATCAGTATTTTCTTATCACTACTGTATGCACATTTGTATCACGTAATAAAAATGTTTTAAAATAAGATATCTATATATAGATGCACTTGTATAATAGTGATTTATATGAGCTGGAAAAAAATAAACTAATATGTAGAACAAAATTGCCTGAATTTATTTGAGCTTGTGAGTAATGCAAGGTACTGGGCAAATGTGCAATTATAAGTTTTACTGTGACTTTTTTCCACACGTTAATGATCCAAACATGTGGCTCATATAGTTAAACGGTATTTGAAGATCAAGGTGGAAATTATTGTTCTTGAAATGTTTTTATGGCAGGATTTGCGCTGACTATTCATGCAACTGAGATCATTAGGATTGTCAGGGAAAATAAGAGGAATCCAGCAAACCTGTCATATTTGTCAAATGTTTTTCAATATATTGAATAACTTTTATTTAGCAAAACCTGACATTTTGTAATATTTTTAGACTGTAGTATTTGGGTATTGAAACATTGTGTTGTTTTTGTTAAACATAATACAATGGCGTAAGTCAATAGTAGTAAATTAATTAAGATTCCTATTTCATTTTAAAAACCTGATCATAGTCACAGTAATGTGTGTGTATGATTAAACACTTCTACCCCAGATGTGAGGTAAGTAGACCTCTGTTGGCTTATCCAAAAGTTTAGGTTATTGTCATCATTCCATGATTTGCAAAACAAAATTAACAAGTAAAAGTTGCTTATTATGGATCAAGTACAGTAGGTACCTGATTTTTGCCCCTGACAGCTCAAGACACAAGCATGTAAACAGCGTGGCCTCTCGGCTGTAGTTTCGTCCCACAGGTGACACAAGGCATTGCAATCCTAGGTGGGGATCTCCTGTCAGTGAAGCCATAGGTCATGAGTGATTCTCGCCTTGTGCCAACGAGCTTCATGAAAGAAGAAAAGGTTACTTTGGTAATGCAGGTGAGCCGAGTGTTGGGCAGGGGGATAACCACAAGGAGCAACGTGCTAGGAGCTGAAGCTGGCATTAATGGACCTCTTTGCCAGTATCCTCCATGTTGAGGCAGAGGCAACAGTCATGCAGCATGGTGGTGGTGGTGCTATCAGAGAGGTATCTGTGACAGCTCTGAGTCATGTGATGACTATTTTATGGGTGCAGCTGGGTGTACAGCCTCAGCTTGCTCCTATGGCCTGCTGATCCTGTGATTGTGTCTTTGCATGTGATTAACCATTTCAGAGTCAATCATGGGCTTCTGCTGGCTGGTACCACTGCTTGAGTATAGTGTTGGTAGTATGGATAGATCCCGAGCATGCACGTGACTTAACCTTGTGACCTTCCTTCCCACCTCATGCACACGACTGTTCTCACTCTTCTACCGGCTTGTCACACTATTACTGTGTGATACAGACTGGTAAACCCTATGCACATCACAGCCTCGCATTGTGTCCAGACAAATCAGGCAATTAGCAGTGTATGAGAATAAGAGTTTCGTTGCATCTGGGTTTTTGATAGATGCTCAATATGGGGTCTGCTTGGCCATCTGTAAGAAGTATTAGGTGTTAATTTGGTCGATCAAAAAAAAAAAACTCAGGAAGCATACCTTTTCAAATAAAAACAAATTTAGACATCATTAAAAAAGAAATGTTTTATTCTTCCTGTAAAAACAAGTTATATGCTACTTTGCCAATTTTTCCGACATTTTGCATTGCTCAACTATGCACTGTAATATGTGAATATTATAATCAATGTGAATTAAAGCCTGCAAATTCTTTTTCATGATTGTGGTAGCTGCGAAAGTGGATATAATTGTAGAAAGCTCGAGTGGAAGCTTTGATCAAATTGCTGTCCAGATGTAAGCTTGTTTCTAAGGCAAGGTTCTCTTGCAGATTTCCTTGACATGCCAACAATGAGCAAAGGAAAAGCAAGTTAACCTGAGGGCCTCTCTTCCGCGGGTCTGCTCACACTGCTCACTGCTCTGTGTGCACAGGTGGCTCATGAAACCTCTGCTGGTATAGATCTAGTTTAATGTCCAAAGAATAGGAAAACACAGACCACAGAACAAGCAGGATCCCGATGGGCATCTTTCAAAACAGGAGTGTATATAGGTTTGAGTCTCGTACATGCTTATCTTACACAGCTCTTATGCTGTGGTGCTCTTGTCATAATCCTTAAAAATCCTTTTAAAACCACCTCTAATAAGCCAATAGATGAATAGTTCCCAGAGTAACAAAATATTGCTGCTCATTTCCCTAATTGTACCTTGCATTCAGAAGGCATCCTGCTGGTGAAGACACAATAATGTACACTGTTCCATAGTACATATGCTTGAGTCTTATACAATAGGCCCAAAGCAGTGGATGTGACCTAATTCTTAGGAAATCACTGAGCAGCAACTGGTGAAGCTCTCTAAGCACAAAGAATTTAGTTTCCTTTTGATTTGAATACTTGGGTATTGAGACTTTATACAAGTTCTAATTACAGTATATTTGGCAGCTTTGGTTCAGCTGTCTAAAGAGAGGATCCATTCTATAAACCTATCACTGCAGTTCAATGAACAGAGTTCACTGCCATAGTGTTACATAGCACGAGAGCACCACACTTCTGTGAAGACATGGAAGTGCAGGGACAGAATATGTAAATATGTTTTTTAACATTTTGCTTCCTGTTAAAGTGAATTACTTGTGTTAATTAGAATCCATTCGTATGAGCCCTGAATCATCAATGCCATGCACATCTGCATTGTGCGTGTGTGTAGATCATGTAGTCAGCTTCAGGAGTCTGTCTCCAGTCTTGGGCATGTGTCCAGAAGCCAGATGTGTGCATTACTCATTTAAAATGGCAGTGTTGCACCCTGGGTTTCAATCACTGGTGCAGTGGCAGAGATTGGATGATATTGATCTGCTGGAATCCAGATTGCCACAGCAGAGCAGTGCTGGTTGTCAGACTCTGATCTGAGTTTCAGTCTCTTGCTCTGCTCTCCTCGATTGAGGCCCAAGTGCACGTGGGATACTTCTACATGCTTCAAAGCCCATGCAGCATCAACGCAATAGCTGTTCAGGATACACGCTCCAAAGAGCAAATATACACCTCTGCATGCAGAGATGCTTTAGTTTAGCTTTGAATGCACGCTCCAGTTTTCTCACAATTTCCAACGGCAGGCCAGCTGGGTTAATGGCTGCCCTGCCTCCAGCATATCGCCCATTCCCCCTCTGCTTCTGCAGTGAGCTCTGGAATGCGCCAGCCCTCAGCAGGAGCAAGCAGTTTTCTGAGCAAGGATGACTGGAAATCTCACTTCTGCCTCCAGACGGCTGCCAGGTTAGTATCAACCCACTCGCTGTGGCAGCATGAAATATCCCGCCTTTATCCACCCAAGTGCCAGTACTGGGTTTACTCCTGAAATCCATTTAGGTGGGTTTTGATCAAATTCAATTTGTTACTTAGCTCTCAAACTTATGACCTTAAATGCTGTGCAGCCTGTCCTCGACCAAGTAATCTCTCAGAGTATTCAGGGACCTAAGGGTGCAGAACCAAGTCTTGCTGTGACCACAGGATGTCATTTCACCCCATGTCTTTTACCACTGTCACCGATCAATGATTTAAAAGCCCTTTCCTGTTGGCAGGAAGTCTGCCTGCTTGTAGACGTCTGCCCCAGAAGCCCAGGGAGTAAAGTTCAATCACATTCTTGATGGACACACACAAACATAGAAACCATTTAGAGGCACAAGTTAGTCTGGGTCTTTGGAAAGTGAGGGGAAACTAGAATGATTGTCAAAAACACACATAAACACAGTTTGCAAGGATGCAAACATCCTGTCTAGGGCTCAACCCAGGCTGAATCTGAGAGCTGTGAGAGAGCAGCCCGAACTACCCTACCATCATAGTGTCACCCATATCTCACCTACTTAATTGATCTAATTATTGGCTTAGTTGGTCCTGTTAAGTCTCTTCTCAGTTATTTATGTGCCAGAGATATAAATGGGACCTGATGGGTTACACCACCCCTTGTCAGGAGTATGAATTTCACTGTTCCCAAGCCTGGTCACAGAGGTGGGGCTGACAGGCTACAGTATTCAGAATTGTAAGGGATGGGCATGTGCATTGCACGTGCTTGTTCAGGCGATCCTGTTAGCTGCAGAACAGTGGCATCTAGTGGCCGTCAGTAAGATGGCCATGTTTTCCATTGCTTTTAAATGACAGATTTGATCAAATAGTACAAGAAGTTTATTGCAGTTTGTACATGTACATTGCTATTCTTTCGGGACATGCATTGTACAGCAGATGACACAACACAATGTAGACAGGACAATGCAAAACGGCACATAATAAATAGTGACAGTAATACATATTTAGTATAGATCACTGAAAGCTACAGTATAGTACAGGTAACTGATAATTCTGATATTAAGAGCTGCTACATTATTGCCTAATGTAAATACTGTTTTACATATTTTTTATGCAGTTAACACAGACCTCATATGTGTAATTCATTTTGCACAGAACTTCATATAATTGGACAAATGCTATAGGTTGTTCAGAACATGTATTACATGATGCAAAATCAAATAAGCGACCGAAAACAGATTTGTACATTAACTGATGAAACCTCTTCTTAGTGTTTGTACACTAAATTCTAACTGAAGCAACCAGGATGTATAGTGTCCTCCACTGTTGCCCCTTTCGGTATTCCACTTGATACTGCACTCATTTAAAATACAGTATAATAAATATTTTATACCATCAAGACCTACATTCATTTTTGCTTAGTAGACCTGCTGAATCTGTGGCACAGTGGTTAGCATTGCTTCCTTGCTTAATTTTTAAGAACTTTTTCTTTTCACAAATAATTACAGAATAGAAATGCCAAAAACTGTAAAGTTCCTTTTTGTATTTTGTATTATATAAACCTAAAACAGTATACATGCACCCATTTTGCATGCCATTTTAAATGAGTAATGCATACATCACAGCTTCCAAACGCAACACTTGTTGATACTTTTTGCCCTGAAAATGCCATTTTTCCTCACATGATTTCTCTTTTTATGAGCACAGGGTTGTTATTCTTCACTCTCTGATTTCCACAGATTATCTGCTTCCTCCTTCTGTACTCTCCACGGGTCTCTGGAGTGATAGTTGTCTTTAATGCTGGACAGGACCAGGCTACCTGCTCCCCTGACTGGACCCTCAGGGCCTGTGAGCCCTGCCCCCTCCCTGCAGACATGCTGTACAGTATGTAATGAGGCCAGTGGTCAGGAGGAGGTCAAGTAAAGTGACCTGCTAACAGTTCTGTAACTGAGCCCAGAAAGCCTGATCAAAATGGCAGGATCAAAGGAGATGGCTCACTGTCTCTTCCTCACAACAGCACAGTTCTCACACAGCGAGGGCTGGGAGTGAGGCCCCTGCAGTACAAGAGTTGGCTGTTGGCTTCTGGGACATCTGTCCCTGGAGCGAGTGTGTGCATGTCTGTGTCTGTGTGCCCTGTGATGGACTGGTGTCTTGTCCAGGGCGTACCCTGCTTTGTGCCCATTGCTTGCTGGGATAGACTCTGGCTCCCCCGTGACAGTTAGAAAATGGATGGATGGATTACTTCACCCAGAAAGAGGTTTTGCTCGAACACACAAAAAAATGCTTTACAAAAACAAATGTATTAATTTGGAAGTTTACTTACTTTGTAGTACAAACAGATAGACAGAAAATGACACAGTTGTTGACTTAACATACTATTAAGTGGGTTAATATATGGAAAGAAATGAACAGATGTTATAAAATGATTAAAGTGTAAAGAAACATGAAAATATACTGTAAACTTCATGCACTTCCATTCATTCCTGTGGGTCAGGACTTATGTTTCTCTTTCTGGGCCCATGTGATATGTGGGACATGACATTCTAATAGTGCTTTCTGCACACATTGTGGTGTTTTCCCACAATGACAGGGGCTCTGTGCCCTCTCCCCCTCACTCCATTTCTCACCGAACCCCCGTCACTACTGCCCTTCTTTAGATATGATTTAGGACTTGCAGTTTGGAAACAATTTGGAAATTACCGTTCGCACATTTGGGGGTCTATATCGCCACTTTTGGGAACGATTTCTTTCCGCAGGAAAAAAAAATGTTTACCTTGACATGACTCATGATTGCTTTTATATTCTAATGCAGAGATTTATGTTCCGTTATCTTGCAAGAACGTCAGACATTCCCGCTTTGAGTAAAAGCAATCATAAGTGATTAATTGTTTTACGGAGTAATAGAGTAATACAGAGTAATAGAGTTTGAATAATTGTGCTAGGGGTTTCTAATTAATCATTAACAGAGGGCAGTAACATACTCATTACAGAGTACGAGAAGCGGTTTTTGTTTTACATTTTTTTCTCTGTAATGCTCTGACGCTCTACACACAATCTGTAGGAAACGTATTCAGAGTCTAGCCATTTTCTTTAATTGCTTTCGCCACATACAGTACTTTGCAATATCAAGAGTGAGTGTCACCCACTTCTAACTTCAAAGGCTGTAGCACGTACTGTACTGTTTCAGCGGACGTCCGTCTCAGTCATGCCTGACAGCGCAAAAACCGCACAGCACCCCAAACAAGAAACCTGTTGTACCAACATTCACGCCCCTGGAGGCAAATTATTTGTTCACCTTTGAGATCCCAGGGGAGATTCCATCTTCATAATGAGCTCCAGCTCCACGGTGCCTCCAGTCATTTTTACCTGCTGCCTGATGTCAGAGGTTTCTGATTGCGTAGCAATGCTGCCGTGTGATCCCACTGGGAGCCCAGCGTCATTGAGTCTGCAGTGAAGCCTGTTCAGCGCAGCATTACGATCCGTTCTTGCCCTGGTGAAAGAGAACATCAGCTTGAACGCTACGAAACTCGTCCACACACGATGCTTTGAGAACAGGTGATCCTAAGAAGCATTCCGACTTCTCCGTACCTCGCAAACCAACCCCACATCAGCTGCACAGGACACAGGTCTTTATTAGGTGCATCACTGCTCTTCCCTGGCACGAAGGACTCTCTGATCCTTCGCTTGTCAAACAGACTCAGGTTCAGAGTATCCCCTAGGCACAGGCTGAATCACGTTTCCCACTGACTTTTACACCACTTGACATGACCTGAAGTCTTCTGATGGAATGGCTGTATTCCGTAACGGCAACTCTCGCACTGCAGAACCTCGTACATCAAGAAGAAGAGTGGTGTTCAGAGAGAGAGCTCCAATGAAGACAACTTATTTACTTCTCGGCAGTATTATAATAAGACATGACATATTTTAAATCAAAATTAATCTTCCAGTTGGTATTTACACACACCTGTTCTCTTTTATGGTAAAGAGCATAGCTTGAGGACCGGTGTGTATGGGGCATTGCTCAGTGTACCTCATCAAAGTATTACATGAGTTGCAAGCAACAAGCTATTAATTTATCAGTGTTCAGTAAACTTAGAAAACACTGAATTTCGCTAATACGTGTAGCTTAACACTGAAAAAATTATGAAAGATGGGCTGTTATCACTTCTGACTCGAGTGTATGTATATATTTGTATGCGTATGCATATCCATATGCATTTATATACAGCTACATGATCTTCAGAAATTTGAAAGGGTGTTTGTAGAAGCACAATTGCCTGTCAAAAAAAGTCGACCTGGGTATACTTATTTAAAAAAAAACGAACCGAAAATAATCTTGATTTATTTTGTAGTTAACATCAGAATAATTAATTCCTGTTTGTTTCACTTTATATAATAAACCAATTTAATACAGGAGACGTCTTCTCCTTTTCTTGTACTAAATTTTTTATCATGAATTAAACCCAGTTAAAAAGTTAAAAGATTTCTAGTGCACACTTCAACATACCGGGGGGCGAGAAGGTTAGTGTATACAGTACGTGGGTGTTCAACTTTGCCATCCAGTGGAGAGAATCTGAGATCTCAGCGCGGTGGCGCTGTTACAGAAGGGTTTTGTGTCTATACTGATTGCAGATTAAACAGTGCCAAATGGAAAAGCGCAGGACCTGCAAACACAGTACGTCAGATAACAGCGTTGTCTAGTAGAGGATGAACAGTCTTAGTGCTGTATTTAGTAGACGCATCTAAAGGAAAGCCAGGCGATTGTGGAGCGTTAGAGCCCTCGCAGCTGGGAGAGCACCCTGTGACGGCAGGACTATATATATATACATTTATTAATAAGCGTAGCTATAATTTACAGGAAAACGGGAGAGAGAAATCATTCCAGGAACGACACACGTTACCGTTAGCGCTTCTGAGATGGAGGAGGAGAGGCAGACGGAGACAGACAGCCCAGTGAAGAGGAGCTCACATCGTGATGGTACGACTGAACCAGCTCCTATCCGGGCCACAGCCCGGGGAACCTACAGTGAGGCAACCAGTCATCCGCTGGGGGAAGACTACGCAGTTCATCTGACGCAGAAAAACAGCAAAGAGGTCAGCAAGTATAAAAAATCCGTAAGCGGTATATTAATTTAGGAGACTCAAAGATAAGTCACGCAACCATGTCTTATGTTTTGTGATGATTAAAAGAGCTACAGTATTTAAACTTTAGCTACAAGATGTTGTGCGTCAATTGTAAGACTAGCAAAGATTCAGTGTTTATTCGGACTTTCGCGTATTTTATCATTTTGACAAACTGAAATGACGGCATAATTGCTGGCTATGACGACCTAGTGTAGGTGACGTTATATTTCAAACCTGCTGTACTTGTGTATAACCATAGTAAACAGTGAAATTAATACAAAAAAGTGCATTTTTTGTCAGATATTGACGGAATTCTGAAGATTCTTATGTCACAATGATGTCGTTGGCTGAATCAAAATGCTTCATAATTGCATTTTTTTTGTTTTTAGACGCATTAATTCGATACCACACTAAATGTCAGACTAAACTTTTGGCAGGGTATATCAACACATTCAAATAAGGCGTTGGAGTCATCAAGGCAATTTGGGACCTCGACTATTTTTGATCGATCATTCTTTCACAGTTTTGCACTGATGTCAATTAATTCTCAGCAACATGAAAATGTGTTTTGCTCCAGTTGCGTCAGTGTGGCTGTGTATGGTGGTGGAGCACTCAAATACATCATCGCAGCACAGTAGTCAGCTGAGTTCAAACATGGGTTTGAGCTCCTCAAAGTCAGTCTAGGGTTTGGGTGCTGATGTGATCAAGATTGCCTGTCTTGAGACCTTAATAATTTTGGGTCCGTACTTCAAGACAGATATACAGTAAGATGATCATTGAGGCTAGTATTTCCCAAGGTGAACATATAGAAACATATCTGTAAGTCAAGGCTCTGTGTGACACAGGTACCTTAAATCCTCAGTGCAAAAGATCGGAACCAACAAGAGCACTCAAGTTGTCAGTTGTCTCTACAGGTGACAGGTCTTGCTTTCCTGACCATGATCCAGTATCAAGGATGTGTTTATACTGGAGAAACCCCAGGGATCTCCACCTCCTAGTTTGTTCTGTAGACAACCATGAGCAAGTGAGATCACAGAAGCCACTTCTGAGGATTGAAGCGGACACTGACTGCTTGCCATAAGAATATAATATCATGACAGAAAAATATTATTGGTCAATTTTGTGAAATACTAATTGGTTTGTTGCAATAATAAAGCTGCGAGACATCAGGAAGCCGATTTTCATCACATCTGCTCTGGTTTGTATTGTAGAAGTGTGAGCATGATGCCAAGCGCTTTTCTGTGGTACTGTAAATAGCCATGTCTGATCCTGTGCATTTTCATATTGTTTAGAATACCCTGCATTGATATTATTAGTGTTTCATTTGATTGATTAATTTAGAATGATATTATTTGAACTATATCCAAAAAATGAAGAATATGAACTAACCATAATTTACTCTTTAAATTGATAAATACAAATGATGTAGACTGGTTTCATTTAATTGTTTTAATTACATTCATGTCAGAGCACGTTAATTCCAAAGCAAACTGAAACATGGTCATTAAAAGTGCTTCTGCTTTCTCACATTAATGCATTTTTACATGTCCTTTTAAAGGTGTTAGCATTTCAAGAGAGTATAGAAGAAATGCTTATACGACTGGATGAATTCTGTGGAATGCTGGATATGGTAGGTAAATTTTGTTTTAAACTATGCTCAAAGCACTATTAAGTTATATCTTCATAATATCAAAACTGTGTACAGCAAATTTAATCTAAGGTTCCACATTTGTTTTGATATCCCTTGCTACATACAAGTAATGCAATACACGATTTATGCATTCTAGAGAAAATTTAATAGTGATATAAGTCCATGTCAATCTCTACACTTCAAAATTGCTGTGAAATTAGGTGTGTGTTGTACTGTATATGTGTACGCAGTACAAAAAATGCTTTCCAGTTTGTTTTACTCCACCACAAAACACAACTGGTGCAACAAATTTTGCTGTGGAAATTGTGTATTATACTTCTGTTGTTGTATGTTACCTAGCCATGTGGTTAATAGACATACCCAGGCTTCTTTCAAGAAATGTTATTCTTGCATTAACTTCTAACAGTCAGTCTAGCTAGATGGGCTGAGAGGTTAGCATACTTTCTTCTATTTGTGACAGGCAAAGTGTTTTAGTAGAAACACAAGGGGAGGTTTTGTGCTGCTGTTGATGCTCATAACACATATATTGTAGCTCTGGATTGTGTTTAAGACGCAGTGCAAGTATGATGGGAAATGTGCATAAAAAAGAGAAAACAAGGGGAATAGTTGATAAGGATATGAATGCGATGATACAAAAAGTTCATTTGTCTTAGGGTGACCAAGATAGATGAGTGCTAAATGAGTTAAATGAGCTAAATGAGTTAAGCAAAGGCATCTTCAAGCAAACTGACTTTATGAACCTTTCAGTGCAATGTAACTCAGTCACAGCCTTTGTATCCACTCAAAATAATGGAATATTATTGAATATTACTTTTTTTCTGTATGTAATTATGCTCAGTTCTGATTCAGTTTAAGGAGCACTTTTAATTAAGCCATCATGAACCAATGTTGATCACAGCTGTAAAGTTTCATGGACTTTAATAATTCCAGCTGAATCTCAGCAAGAGCTAAATTGTTTGTCTTCCTCCATTTAGATTCGAAGTGATTCCACAGAACTGCTTGCTCAGCATATTCCCTGTTTAAGAGTGCAGGTTGAAGAAATGAAGAATGTTTACACTAAAATCGACAAGATAGAGGTACTGTATTGTTAAAAGAATCAGCATCATCTACAACTGGCATTGGATTACTAGTTTCATATTAATAACAAAAAATACATAGATAATTCTGCATAAAAAACACAATATTAACAGTAAAATTAAGAATTAAATTCAAATATGTATTTAAAAAACATCAGTTTATAAAGTGTCTAACAAGAAGTTGCTGTAATTGTTTCTATCATGTATATCATCATATTGTATGTCTGAATGCATATCATAGAGAATGACTAAACAGAGAAAATGTTGAACAGATTGAAACTCCAGGCTCTGTAAAAAAAGATCACAGAGTAGCAACAGTTATCCAAGCAGGAACATCCTGGAATGGGACTTGTACAGAAGAAGGGAGGTTCTTTTTTAAAGCAATGCCTGACTCTGTCAGTAGAGTAAATTAACTGTCATGCGAGACCTCATCAACAGCAGATGATGATCAATCATAAATCACAAACAGCAGCTTATTCCACTAATTGGGAGGACAGGAACTCACTCTTCCTTTGGATTTCTGTTAATGGTTCAGTCAGACAGAGTACCATAGTCAGCTGCACAGGTGTACCTTCTTAGGACTTTCATTCATTTCTTGATGAGCATTGCTACTACTACTAAACTTTTATTTTATATAGCACCTTTAAAAGTACCATCTCAGATTTGCACCTCATTTTTCAGTAGGTGCAAAAAATAATGATAAGGATAGCCAATTCATTAGAGAGTGAAGCAGACACAGACACTCATTGGATAAAAGGCTGACTTCTGAGGGAAGAATCAGGGGTCTGGCTGTCTCAGCAGTCCCTGTGGTGACTGTCCTTCAGGCCTTTGTGGGCATGGTGGCGGGGAGCGTGGCCATGCTGGAGATGCAGGTGCTGGAGGTGGAGAGAGGCCAGAGCTGCTTCCCCCAGACGGTGCACAAGGTGCTGCAGACCTTCAGAAGCCCTGGAGTCTCCCAGGTCAGTCCCCTCTGCCGAGCGCACTTACCACACGAGCGTGTCCAGGGTCACCTTCGCGGAGCTCAGCGGTCCCCATGGTACTGCTCTCATCACATCGCCCCAGTCTTTACTCAGAGCATTCGCCTCGTGCCTCTACTCAGTGTTTCCCCATGACCGAAACCATTTCAGTCCAAAACCAGGCATCACCTTGAATCCCCGTTACCTGTTTAAGAATTCATTTTGATGAGGACCATCAGCTCTTGCTTGTTGAAATTCTAAATATACCCTGTCAGCTTCTATCTGTCACTTCTGCAGTTTGTTCAAAGAGCTCTAATACATTATTTAAGCACGACCTGCCTTTGTTCACCATACCTTATAATCCTATTGCCATGTACCTGTGCTGTATACATCTATTCTGATTGTTGTTTCCATAACTTTACATGGAATAGAAGTAAGAGCTATTAGCTTACTTCTGAATCAATTGCTTGGTTCAGTTTCATGGTCTTTTTTATTGATAGATACATGACATTAGCACTTTTCCAGTCAGGGTATTAACCCTGTGTCCATTGACTACTGGAACACTTTTGTGGACAGTTTTTAGCACATCCTAAATTTCATTCTTGGTAAACATCTTAGTGACATTTTCATATGGTACGTCATCCATTTTCCTTTTGTTGTCTCAAGTTTCTACACAATTCCCATTATTATCTCGGCCACATTTCATCTTTAACTTTTCCGTTTCACTTGTTATTCATTTTAGCCTCCATCTTTTTTAGCACGTGAAATGGGAGCTCTCCTGTCAAGCCTCATTCACACAGAGCTTTCTGTTGCCCAATTTTTGCGTTTTTACGCAGGATTCTGAGTGGAAGCAGCATGGAAATGTATTGCCCAGGGGCAAGTTGTTCATTTGCTGCATCACGATTAATCGATATGAATTCAACATCAAACTGCACTCTCTCGCTCCTTCACACACGGCATTTTCAGAAGTTCAGAAATCACAATAACGGGAGAATTTAAGTGAAATGCCTAATCAGATGAACTATAGGATTCTGAAAACGAATGCCATGGACATTGTCATCTGGCCACCCTTCTTCACAGATTGCTTTATCCTTGAGGCTTGTGGTGCCAGCCAGCCAGCCACTAGGGGGAGTACAGCCTGGACCGAACAGGACACACTCACAATTACAGGAGCCAAATGTGTTTGGCCCATGGTAGCGAACTGGAGCAATTAGAGGAAACCCACACTGGCAACATGCAGACACCACACAGAAGGCATCTCAGGCTGCAGTCAATCCCAGGGCCCAGATGTGCTGCCCATGTAGACAACATCAAAACAGTGTTTTCATATCTAAAAATCGGCAGTTCACAGGTATACTGATTGAGTAGTCCGTTTATAAAAGTTTCTTGATATTTCTGGGGGCTTAAAACCAAAGACCAAGTATGAAACAAGTACAGTATTAACTGTAAGTATAAGTATTAGCTTAGAAGGTAAAAGGTGTTTACTTAATCAGCTGGATAGCAAGATCAATTGATTGATTGATCAATTGGATTGCCATACCATGGCAATGACATGATTGAAAACACCTACGAGCTCAGGATCAAAATATTATCCATTTCATTTTCAATGTGCAAAATCCAAAATGTTGAATTATTCATGAAGTTCTTCTTGTCGATTTAGTTACCCGCATAAGATTATACCAGGAGTAGGCATCCCTGGTCGTGGAGTACAGGATTCCTGCACGTTTTAGAATCCTATTTTACAGAGCACCTGATCGTGAGCTAGGAAAACCATCTGATGTGTCTTCTTATCTTCTCGAGTGGTCCAGTGTACAGTAGTCTTTAATGTCTGAAATGGAAGAAGACCAGAGGAAATGTGGCCCTTTGCTCTACTCGAGTGACTTTCAAATTCAGGGCCGCAGTCCCCAGACATGATCTTTAACACAACGTGTGCAATGTCTCCTGCTTGCCCTCCACCATCCTACAGAGACAGGAACAGCCCATAGTACTTTTCTGCTCATTTCAGTTGGTCTTTGTTTCGTTTCAGGAGACATTCATTGCTTTCTCATGTCATGTAGAGTTATGTGCTTTTTGTCCATTGAAATAATTTATCGAGTGATAAAAATTTAATTGGGGGGAAAAAAAAACCTGTCTGGTCTGCACTATAATATAAATGCCAGTGCGTTTGTCATTGTTTGTCATTGACCTGCATGCCGGAACTGTGGTATAACCAACCTGATCCAACCAGCAGTCCTCAAATCTGAAAAAACTATATTTTCCACTCCTGGGAATGTGTCTGCAGTTTTCTCAACTGGTAAAATATAAAAGTCATCCAGGATGAACTCATCTGATCAGCTGTTGATGCTCCATCCTATGCTGTCTCTGTGTAGAGACAAAAAATAGCCATAATGATTTCTTTGAATATTTTATCTTAAACACTAGTTAGAGTTCTGTATATTTTCCCTGTTATATGCCCCTTCGTTGCTTTAAAATCCTAATTGTAATATAAACGGAATATATTTTCTATTACATCTAGAACTTTGAACTTGTGAAATTTAATTGGTAGGCTCGGTAGAAGTAAGACATTGCTGTTAAAGCTCAGAAAGAGCTGTGTGAAAGCTGTGTCGTATTCCTATCAGTTTTAAACAAACACAGCCACTCTTAGTCCCGGGTATCGGAAAGTGTGTAGGGTGAGAGTACAGGCCAGGGTCTGCTCTGTTTAACGCTCCCAGCAAGCTTTGCTCTGTGCCACTGGGAGGTGTCTGGCTGTGGCGTCTGCAGGCCTCCAGGGGGCGCCAGTGGTGCTGAATCTTGGCCACGACAGCCACTGCGGGCTCCCAGCTTGCTCCCCCTCCCCCACCCTGGCAGGAGACAGCCTGACGCCCCTGGTGAGCAGTGGCGGTATGGACCAGGCCTGCCTCCCTTCGTGAGGAGAGGCCTCCCTGCAGCTCCAGCCTCAGCTCTGTAGAAATGGCGGAGTTGTGCAGTGCAGCTGGGGGGACCACAGGCCTGCGAGCTGCCAGCCTGCACAGCAGATCAGGCACGGAGCAGAGAGAAACGCTCATTGAAAACAATTCACAGTATCTTACCTCTGAAGAAAGAAAAGTATTTTTTTTAGTTTTTTTAACCAGGGCAGGCATTTCTAGTGCTCCAATAGCTTAGCGTTCCTAGCATCTGGAAGCTCCTTGGAACTGAAGGACAGTGAATTGGTGCTTGGACTTACCCAGATAGACTGGTCCAACAGGGTTACATGTCTGCTTGGTCTTATCAGCCAGTTTCCATCAGATATATGGGGTTTAGTTATGTGTCCTTGAAGCTCAGTGGATTTAGTTACAGGAAGAAAATAGTAGAGAAAGCATTGCAGTCATTGCAAATAAAAAGTGGGCAAATTACTGAGTGCATCAGTCCCTGATGACCTTAGAGCTACAACATGCTTGATTCGTTTTTATTTTACATTTGAGAATTTCTAATAAATACGAAACAAAAAACATTACTCAAATTTGATTATATAAACCCAAGGTGCCATTTCTATCCTTAATTATTTTGTACACTATTCTTCAAGCATGTCTATTTTATTTGAGGCGTGTAAAAACAAAGTTTATTATAATTTTTTCCTCTGTTGTAGTTGTATACTAACATCCTTGTATTCGACCTATACTTGGAAACTATTAAACTATCCTAAGGGGTGATTTTTTGGCTGTTCAAAAGTATTAAAAATGTGTTGACTGCTCGGCAGAAATATTTCCAGTTTGTCTTCGACATCAGTTGGTTGAACTTGCTTTTATGTTCAGAAGATCTACTACATTTAACTGTTGTACTGGGTTTCATGATTTTGGAGTGCTTAATTTTACTGTGGCAGTATTTATACACCTTTATTTATTATTTATTTTGGAGTTTTTTCATTTTTTAGAATTATACAATCATATTAATGAGGGCTTTCCAGGAAATGTGGATGGCTCTGTCTGCTCTGCGGATGTTTTTTGTATCGTCTTTTGCACCTCTTTATAATTTGATCCATCATACAGTTGGGTTACAGACTCTTGTGTTATTGATTTTTTTAGTATTGTCTTAAACACTGTGGTCTTCTTTATTTCTGTCCTGAAAACATTTGGATGAAACAACAAACGTGTTTGATTTTACACTAAATTTGATTTTTTTATACCTATCTTCTTTTACAGTTATATTTACCTCACAATTGTCTAACAGTACATCCCATATTTTCTTAACAATATTGTTATTTATTTGCTTGGAATATGAGTTTGTCTGTATCCAGAACAACTTACAATATATATTATATAAGTAATAATTATGTACAAACAATACTTTAAAAGAATAATAAGGTCAACAAAAGCTGGAAATGCACTAAACTAAACAAAATAGTAAGATTTGAAATACAATACAGCCAGCCTGGGCACCAGGCAGCGTAGAGAGGAGGCTGGTGGCCAGTATTGCGTGTTCAGAAGGTGGTCATGGACTATGGGCAGTTTGTTCACCCAGGAATGAGGGTGGAGAATGAGCAGGTGGGGAGAGGGTTAAAGAGGGGCTGGTGAAAGAAAAGGAGATGAAATCATGTGAGGAGCAGGGAGGGAGAACAAACTGAAGACAGGCAAGAGCACAGGCTCCAGTATTTATGCTTATATTGATTGCAATTGATGGCCTGGTAGAGATTATATAAATAGGAATTCATTCTCAATGATTAATGATGGCCAGCGGTTGTTCTTAGCAATAATTGTCAAGAGTAAGAAAAGCCCAGACTCTATCATCTTTGTTTCTTGAGCTGTTATAACTCTCCAAGACAGGAAAAGCTATAAAACAACTTAGTGCACAAGAAGACAAATGAGAAGAAGCCCTTCAGCCTCTCTGTCTTGTTTGGTAGGTAGGAGCTAATTGATGCAGGGATCTCATCCAGTTGGTTTTTGAAAGAAAGTTGAGTGTCTTTCTTGAACAACATACCTGGACAGCTTGTTCCACACTCCCACAACCCTTTGTGTAAAGGAGTCCCTCCTGTCCTGTTTCCACCTTCAGGACCCATCAAGAACATTTGAAATATTATTTTTTACTGCTGAGGGCATTCTGTATCTACAGCAATTAAAATGACTATTCTGTGTCCAAACTATTGCTTTGAGTGCATCCACCCATTAAAACGCTAAAAAAACATTTAGGAAAATCTATACACTTAATTGTACAATGAGTTCTTTACCCATTTTACTATTTTGGGTTTTTATCTTTCTTTATTGATATGCCCTTTTCCAATGAAGCTTTTAACTTGTTTGCTGTCACAGTCTGTTAAAATCAAAATGAGGTAGATCTCACTCAGCAGTGCAGAAACATATGTTGCCTTTGCATATATCGCAAAATTAAGACAAAATTCAACCAAAAAAAATGAGTAAAAAAAAGGTTATGTTTCTGGTTTCCAGGTGATGTGATAAACCCTAACCAGTTCAAAGCAGAGACAAAGTAGAGTTAGGATATCTAGTCATTAGATAATCAAACAGTATATTTGATTATCTAGCAAATACTATTTCCCTTCTTGTTATCCCAGGAATAATTTCTGAAAGTGGAAAACAAGACGGTGGAAACATCAAGTTAGTGACGCGTGATTTTTTTTTAGAAAATGCTTTTTTAACCAATGAATTCATTAATTGGAATGAAAGGCCTGCCCACGTTGTGGAGGTTACCACGGTGACATGACCATTTAGTATTTAGAAACAAGCCATCCGGTTCAGTGTCGCAGGGGAGCCAGAGCCGATTCCTGGAGCAACGGGCGCAAGGTCTGTCAGGCAACACGAGTGAGATACCTGTATTTTGGATGAACATTTTGTAAGTCCCTCATGCATACGAAATGTTAATATAATGAATGTTATTCAGTATCTGGTTCTAGAGTTTATTCCAGCTGAGCTAAGTGCAAGTACACTGCTGTGTGTTGACTGCTAACCCTTTCCTGGAGTAAGGTCATGGATCAAGGGTGTGATGTCAGTGACCTGCAGTGATGTTCTCACAGGCTTCTTGCTGGAATGACCTCCACAGTTTATTTTCAAAGCATTATTGAATTGCCTAAAAATCCCCTGCCTCTCCTCTTGCAAAAATAACCTAGAGGCTTCTGCAGAAATGTCCCAGTTCTCCTAGATTTCAATAGGGAATTGGAACATTTTCATAGAGACCTATAGATCCAGTATTTATTTTGGGGGGGGGGGAGGGTGAAGCTGTCATTGCTATATCACAGCTGTTACCAGAACCGCTACCTTTTGAAAATCACCCCTAAATTGCTTATTTGGTATGGTTACCGCAGGAAGGCAAAGGCATTTGTCCACAGATATGCAGCACACACCAGCCCAGAACTGCAGGCGTGTGTAATGTTAGAGGTGAGGCCCCAGCCTGGCTGAGGAACGTGCTGGCCTCCCGCCCCTCCCCCCTCTCTTGCGCTGCATGCCCTGCTCTGGCGCGATCGTCCCAGAGGTGCACTCTGGGAATTTCAACGGGCTGCCTCCTTCTCCGCAGTGCCTGCTCTCAGCTCGGGTGAGAGCTTTCAGCGTTGGATCGAGTCTTCTGGGGGATGGGTAACGGTGTCTCTGGAAAAATCTGGGGCCGGCTTTTTGCAAAGGAAGAAAACGTGGAAGTTCATCAGAACAAACAGAATACACACTCTGGGGTGTATGAATAATTTAAATTAAAAATGCAACCGTTTTAGCTTCTTTACTTCATCTGTGGAAGCGATTTAAGCTTCAGATGTGTAATGACGCTTGGCCAAAAATTGAAATGAAGTTGAAATTCTAAAAAAATCTAAAAATAAATGACCTGTTCAATCCAATATCAGGTTAATTACCAAATAATTATTCATCTTTCAGCCAGCTACTAAAAATTAGTGTAAAAGACAACATTTTCTCTTTATTGCTTGTCTCAGTGTTGTCTTATATATTCATGATATTTGCAAGAACAAATCAAGAATCAGCTCTCACAAGCTAAAACAAGGCCTGGCCTGTGTACTGAGATGGTGGTCCACAGGGGAAAAAAAAACACAGGTTTTGGCAGCAAGTGCTGTTAGTGAACCAGTAGCTGACACTCTCTGGTGTAGAATGTGGGGTCAGATTCACAACTGAAGCTGCTGTCTCGCACAAGTTGTCGCCAAAGCTGTACAGCCCAAGGGAACGTCATTGTGACACAAAGCAGTCGTACGCTCTTGGCACAATGCAGGCCAGTGTAGAATACAGACTCTCCAGGCCACGGAAGAGCTGTGTCCCCTACCAGTGTTGCAGTGCTTTGTGCCTCCAGGCAAGGCTACAGAATGGTAGAGGGACTCATCGTGTTGTAGTGTCTGCTACACTCACAGATGAAGCTGTCAGGGAAAAGCTGACCTAAAAAAAATTAAATTGACCTCAGAAGGAAATGCAATCAAAAGTAATTTTGAAATCCTGTAATTAAAGCAGGCGCTTGAAGATTTGAATTGTAGGAGCCTTTTTTTGCTTGCCAATGCTTACTGTAATTGTTGCTTGAAGCAATGCAGCAGAGGCACATGACTGTGAGCTGTGAAGAGTCTGGGAGTCTGAGAAAGGGGATCAGATTAATAAGAAAGAACAAACAAGACTGATAGAAACGAGGGGAAGTCATTCTAATCTTGCTCAATGGATGGCTAGTAGCAGCGTATTGATCCAAGCAAGTTTGTCCAGTCTTGAAGGATACTCCAGATCTGTAAATACTGTATTTGTATATTTGTGTACATACTGTATATGCTATACAATATATATTTGAGGTGTAAATACTGCAGAGCACTTTAAAAGTGTGGCTTTATATGCTGCTAGCATAAAACCATTTTGCAGCAGCTATGAAGTCGCCATGGATTACATGAAGCTGCCAACAATACATCAGCGTTTTGAATAAGTTATTGGTCTCAAAAGAGGAGGGCAGAGAACACATGCACAAAGTCACAGAGGTGTTGCCTGACACTGGAAGCACTGCCGTTGGCCATCTCACCACAGGAGCGCACGCATTTGTGAGGTGTAGTCATCACAAGCTACAAGACCTCTCCTTGAGTAATCCAGCCTCAGACTTTTTTTTTTGCTGCTGCTGCTCAGATGGAGGCTGTAGTCCCTCAGTTCAGTTGCAGTTGCCACTGACGACAACGACAGCGTGTTGCTGCTTTTGTTTGAATTTGTTCATCGCAAAACAGAAGATCCGCAGAAGGTGACTTAAGGACCGACTGCATCGACTTTGTAGCGTGCTAACCTCTGCCCACTTTCTTGTCTTTAAAACTTTCAGAGTACGGAAGTGACTATTATATCTTAACCCAGTGGTTTCCAGTCCTGGTCCTGGTTTCCCCACACACCTGCTAGGTTTCATTCTATCCCACCCTCATTAGATAATTGAAGCCTTACTTAACCAAAGAAGGTGCTTCACCTGAATATTTACATTTTGCTTCCAGTTGCAAGTGTAGAATTTAATTTCACTTACGAGATACAATGGTTAAATCTCCAACATGTTTAAGAGCTGAGCACAAATAGTGCAGATTAATCTTATTATTATAAAGTTAATGAGGGGTTTGACTGTATAACTGAGGGCTCACCTGGAACAAAACCCAATAGGTGTGTGTGGGACCAGGAGCAGGATTGGAAAGCACTGTAACCTGTTTGACAGAATGTTTTAATTCAATTCTGAACAGTCAGAGACAAGTCTTGCAATCCCCTTATTGATGTCATTTTTAAAAAAATATGGACAAGGCTGCAATCATATTGCATTAAGTTGTCAATGTTGTTATGATGTTTTTAAACATGTCCTTTAAGTTGGTTCATTTTTTTTAGTTTTAAAACTGTAATTGAAAAACGTCTGTGACTGATTGCCTTGAACAGTTTATGGAAATACAGAAACCAAACTGAGCCCTGAAAGGTGTATTTTACTAACCTTGTACTTGCAGATCTGGAGCCCTGAGTAACCAGCAGCGTTCGCTTTGATGTCTGTACATTGACTCTACAGGACACTAAAGCTTTTGATAAGAAAAAATAAACCATATGCTGGAAGAAAGATAAATCAAGAATGTGACAAAATGACTTATGAAAGACAACGTGATGACCAGAATCCACTCCATGTGCATTAGGGGTGTTGTTGACCGAATAGAATATAAAATGGACCACAGCAAAATCAGATAGCTCCATACCTTGCCATAACATTGACGTTTTTATTATTTGTATTTTAAAACAATTTATGTTAAATATTTTGAGTGAACCTTGTGTGATGTATCTCTTCGGAAGTGTGTATCCAGCTTTCAAGCAATGCAATGCTTTTTTTAGCACATCAGAAATGTTCTGCTGACATGCTTTCTAATGAGCTAGTATGGACATTGAACACTTTTTTTTTTTAACGTGGACACCACTGAGCTGGTCACTCAAAATGCTACAGTATGAAAGGAAATCACTTGTTTCTCAACCTAGTTGTATCGCAATTTAAATTGTGACCCCCAACAAAATAACAGCTGTTCTATCATTTTGCAGATTCAGACCAAAACCTATAGATTCCTGTTGAATATGGAGATCTATACCGACATTGACCACTGTTGTTTGTCTCATGACTTTAATTAGTCCTGAAACTGACAACTTAATGTAGAAATATATCACTGCAGCAACCGACAGCGTTACTTCCTGCACATTTAATTTACAAATATCTGAGTCATGTGTGTCATTACCTCTCAGATATTAAAATAGAAGAACTTGAAACTTTCCCATTTAAAAGTAGTAGACTTGAATTTATTAAAAAAATAAAATACACATTGCATACTCGTTTCTTTAATTAAAAAAAAAAAGCACTAGTGAAATATCTTTATGCCAATTTAACAACTTTGTTTTATTCTTTTTCCAGAAAGATGGGTCAGAAACAGAGTACCCCTATGAGCTACCATCCCTGTTCAGGACTGAGGAATATTTTGCTAAAAACACCAGAAGGACCCTTTTCAAGAAGTCAAGCAGCTGATGTCTGTAGAAAAAAAAATTATCTTCCATAAACAATAATCCCATTATGTGTGCATATGTTTTCCTTGAGCAAGTATCTTAGCCATACTGATAGAGACTTTTTAAATGGTTTGTTTTTTGTTTGGAAACATGACCTTTGGCAGAGAGTCAGATGTGCCACTCTGAGAATATTACTGTACCTAACAGGAGTTCAAGTTCCTTCACAGACCATGAGCTCTGACTGGTCAGTGACCCAAATCACACACATGCATCTGACAAAATAATTTGTCAAAATATTCTGGGCAAAAAAATGAAACACTGAAGCCAGGTAAAGATTACACAGCACTTACAGTACCTAAGGCATGGTGGTATTGTATGCAAACCAAAAAAACAGACCTGTTCAAGCACTGAAGGTCTAGGGTCTCGTCTGTACTGTAATAAATTCACAAAACACCTCTCACGGCAGGATAAATACATCTTCTGTAGGAGAATGGCAAAGGAGAGGAATTCCAGTTTCATAAGAGTGAAGAGGCAAAGTTTGGTTTATTTGCTTCTCTTGTTTATTCATTGCGGTATGTCTAGAACAGACCATGTGCCTGGAGTGTTCCTGTGCCTTC
Source organism: Atractosteus spatula (assembly GCF_055471065.1). NCBI lineage: Eukaryota > Metazoa > Chordata > Actinopteri > Semionotiformes > Lepisosteidae > Atractosteus > Atractosteus spatula. Next base: position 9,370,627 of record NC_142724.1, read on the forward strand.
CTTTGGGTTCTCTTCAAGTAAATGTACTGAACTCATAATCAAACCAACTGCATTTTAACCATCTGACAAGTCCACCCATCCCTTTTCTAACCGCTCTGTCCAATAGTGTCGTGAGGAAGCTGGGGCCTATCCCAGCCAGCAACAGGCAGTATAAACCCTGGGTGGGACACCAGTCCATCGCAGGGCACACACACATACACGCACATGCTCACACCAGGGTCAGTCTTCCTGGGGCCAATTAACCTACCACTACGTTTTTGGATTGTGGGAGGGAAAACTGGAGCTTCCAAAGGAAATCCATGCAAACATGGAACAAGGAGAACATGCCAGCTCCATGCAGACAAGATGGTTAGCATTGCTGCCTTGCAGAGCTATGGCCCTGGGTTCAGTATTCCAGGTAATAGGTAATGCACTTCAGATATTTTAGGATAATTTGGTGTATCTTGCTTAAGCCATTACTTCTGTGTACAAGGCCAATAAAATCACTGATTTACACTGCCTAAAAAACTGTCGCTTTTGTCAATTTTTACTTGCCCCGTTTCAAAAGTGATATTAATCTTCATATCTAAAAATGCTATCAAAACTCAACAGACACCCCTTGAATATTGGTTTTCCAATAAACCTGCCCAAAATGACCTCCGGTTTCCTTTTAGTACAGGAAATTGTGAAGATAAAGGATTGACATCTTCCATTTAGAAACAAAAAAGCCTGAAAGAGAATGTTAAAACTATTGAGAAAAAAACTCAGAGCTGAAACTTCATAAATGAATGAGTGAATTTAAGTTTACAGCTGGCCATAAAGAATGATTCAGTCCTGCAAGTGTTTTTTGAATTTTTCTTGCACCCAACGCTCTATTACAGAGGCTGGTTACAATAGAGTATTACAATCACAAGTATTACCTTTAATAAAACAGTAACATAGAATTATACTCTATATAAGAAAATAACTAGGTTGACTACTCAAGTCATAACAAAAACCACAGGACACTAGGCTTTCCAGGAACTGAAGTCCAGAGGGCCACAGCTGTTTTGATGACCACCAGCTACAAAGAGTTTTTGAGGATGCTTTTCGTTAATGTACTGTCCTTTCACAGAAAGCTCTAAATTTTTTTTCTAGAAGGGGGAGGGTGGGTTGAGGCCAATCTATTCCGAATGCAGGGCATTCTTTTCGTTTCCAAGTTCACTAGTTCAAAACCCTTTGACCTTGTCAGATTGTTCATTCATTTTCAAAATGTGTTCAAAATTGCCAGGGATGGTCACTGATTAAATTACACCTCGAAGGATCAGTCATGCAAGGAAGGTTAAAGACAAAACATTTTAAAATGCAGTTTTTTTTCCCTTCAACCGATCACATTCGTGCATAACATTATAGCATACTTCATAGGTCTCCTAAAAACACCCTTTAGACTGGGGGGAAATCTTACAGGAGTTTAAGTGAACATATCCAGTCACCAAAATGATTTATGGATTACATACAGAATTACTGTGAAAGTCCGAAGCCACTCAGGTATTCTGACTCCAACCTTTGAAGAACACGTACACATCTACACAAAAACACACAGGTGTGCAGTTTTGGTTTCTGCTCCAACAGCCAAAAGTAGTCAAGTGTTCTGGCTGGAAAAGGAAATGGAACTGTTCAATTATATCTAATTATAGGATCACGGCATAGAGTGGACAAATATCACGCATGCAAACAGTTCAGATGAATATTAAGTGAAGGCAAATACATGCAAATTAAAAGCATAATTCTTTACATCTCTTCTAATTAACTGCATTCAGAGAGGTATAAAACAAAGCAGACACAGATCTCTGCGAAGCACAATACAGCACTTTATTATTCAGAAATGCTTAAATGAAAAATACAAAGGGAAATAAAAGATCACAAATTAACATACATACAGTGAGTCATATATTAATGATATAATGTTTACAACACCAAAAGGTGTCAATTCTCTAAAAAGAAAAACTATTCAAGATGCAGCATTCTGTGATGACTGCACTCAGCACAGCATACTACAAAGTACATATCTATGGAATATTTAACTCAGTAAAACTTTTTTTGTGATTTTGAAATAACATTGGAGAAAAATAGTTCTCAGATAACTGAAGTTGCTTTTCAATAGCAGTGGCAAGTTCAGAAATAAAAAATAATCAGGTCCTGTAAAGTGAAAAGGCCTGGGATCAAGTCCTTTCAATTGGCCTTTAATGTTTTGCAAAATACTATGTTGTTCAAAACCCCAACAGTTACTACAGCACTTTCTAGCCATAAGGTAAGTGGACTAATGTTGAATTTATTACATAGCATGTGCACAAGAAAAATAGCAAATATATAATGAATACACAAAAGCAATATGATACGCCTCCTCAGTATAGTTCTAAAAGACTGTACAAATATACACTAGCTATTCTGGATGACTATAAGAAAAAAATTAGGGCTTTATTTTTTCCAAAATCTAATAATTTATTCTTTAACCAGTCACAACTTTGCCAAAATCTAGAGGCAAATCAAACATGTCAATAAGTAAATAGCTGAAGACATAAAGTAAAATGAAGGCAAAGTTCTTTCCATCTGTTGTACCATTGGTGCAAAATTTGCACTTCAACTTACTTTGTTTTCAAGAACATTTTTAGAAGTTTTCTTAAATTTCCTGCCACTGAACATTATAATACAAAGCAGCTAGACTGGCCTTTTTGGATAGTGGTAAGTCATAACTTCTGGTAAGTCACAACCCCCCAAGGTATAAGGTATAATTCTACTGTATTCAACAATGACTGAATTACGCCTGTTGACTGCTTAGTCCGACGCCTGAAAGTAAACTGTGCACAGACTCAGAGTTCTCCGACATGCTGTCGTTTGATTGTTCCAGCATATTTTCCAGCCTGTCCTCACCTTCACTATCTGCAGTGCTGTTCTGCCACTCAAGCGGTGGATTGGAAAGGCTTTCGTCATCTGTTGAGGTCATTTTCCACACCGATGTGGGATTTCTGGGCCACGTCTTCTCCGTCGCCGGCTGCTGCTCACCTTGGTAGCCATTCTCACTCCGGGAATTTTCTTCATTCCATGGACCATCCTCCAAGTCTGAGGCAGGCTGGGAGCCATTCTCGCTGCCAAAATTGGACAATCCATCCTTTCTGCCTCCTTCAACTCCATCGTCCTTTTTGATATCGGGAAGTTCGTCTTCTGAGGTGTAACCATCCTTCAGATCCTCGTCAGAGGCATTCTCTCTCCTCGCATCTTTCCCTAGCTCACAAAACTGCTCTGTAGTGCGTTCTCCTACCTCTTTTCCCCTGCCGCTATTTCTCGGCCCATCGTTTATTCCCACTTCACTTGACTTCTCCACCTCGTCCAATGCCACTGCCTCCTTCTCTTCCATTTCAATTTCATCCTGGTCACCTTCTGAGGTACCGTCATCCTTACTCTGTGCCTGGTCTCCTTCCCCTTCCGATCCACTCTCCGACCCCTCGGCTAAAGATCCCGAGTGCTGAGATTTTAAGGTGCTTGTGATTGTCTCATTTTGGTTGCTTTCTGTATTTTGCAGAGGATGGTTTCCTCCAAAACCCGGTTTCGGGGTCACGGCTGTTCCTGTTACTTTGGAATTGTCCACTTTAGATGCTTGTTTGTAGCAACCTGACCGGCTTTGCCCTTCCCCTGCTTCGTGAAGACGGCTAACAGAATTCTCTTCCAGTCGCCTGTTGATGGAGTCCGCTGACCGGGCTGTGTAGGTTTTTGATGTTCGACTTTCATCTTCATCTTTGCCCTCGAAAAACCATTCTGGATCAAAATCCATGTCATGTTTAAGCTTGTTGACTTCCCTCATATTAAACCCTAAAAGCACAGCTGCTTTTCTTGTCTCACAATCCCTCACGCACTTCCTTCTCCTGTTGGTAAAGTGGCTGGCAATATCAGACTTCCATAACCATAAGCTAGCAGCCAGCTTCTCAATCTCCCTTCTAGAAGGGTATGGTTTCTTGTTGAAGTACTTTGTAAGGAATGCTTTTCTAGCTTCATACGAGTCATCCTCATGACCCTTAGGATCCAATGCTAAAACTACTGGCTCCTCTGGTTTCTCTACAAATGTTGATGGATAAGAGTCACGGTCGAGTTTTCTTTTTTTCAAAAGACCAGGATCTGAATGCTCAAGTTCCCGTTTAAGAGGAGCTGCGCCTGGAGACTGCGTTCCTCTTATGGTTGCAGTGCCCTTGTCTTGACCATTCTGCGTTTTGCCCACACCTCTGCAGTGGACAAGGTGCAAAGTTATAGTGGAAGCAGTCATGTTACTGGTATACACACCTAGACAGTGGATACACTTGTATGTCAACTTCTTTTCAACAGGATGAACAGTCTGAATCACTTGGTGTCTCTCTCTGAGATGATGAGCCAATGCATCGGAGATCGGACCTTTCAGAATAGAAAAGCACAAAGGACAAAGGGTTTTACCCACATCTTTTTTATAAGGGACTGCAGTTTGTGGTGCGCTTTTCACTGGAGCATCATGGCTTTCTGGTATTTTGGGTGGCATTTTCTTGCACTGGACTGAAGCATTGTTATTCTGCGCATGGAAGGCTACAGACTCCTCTGGGGCGTCCCTCATGTTGTATGTGGTCACAATGAGCTGTATGTTTTTAGGGTTGCTCTGTTGCAAAGTCAGGTCAAAAGTAAGAGGTGAATCAGTTCGTGGTCCCACCACTTCATCCGGATGGATCAGCCGCATGTGTGCAACCATCTTCTCCACATCATTGAATGTGGCCCGGCAGTGTGGACAACACAGACCGTGAATCAGCATGTGGTTAAGCAAGGTGTCGCTGGGTAGGTAACGATTGCAATACAGACACTTGCTGGTAAAATTATGGATCTTCATGATATAGTTGGCTACTGCTGGCACCTTCTCGGCTTTGTGCTCTTTTTCAAAATGCGCACTGTAGACATTTTCAGGAAACAGCTCGTTACATATCGTGCAGATCTTCCACTTCTGCGTGTAAGATGTCCCGGCATTGGTGGAGTTCACCGTTTTGGTAGCTGCAGCGACAGCAGTGGCAGACTGAGCTCGAGCTGGAACCTGTGAGGGTTTTGCAGTCGAGGAAGCTAAATTACTACTGGAAGAGTTCCCTGATTGGAAGCTGAGACGGGAAGGAGCCTGGCTTCGTGACTCCGATGCTCCAGCTGTGGAATTGCGAACATTACCCCCAGGTATGTGCTGCTTTACAGTATGAGACTGCTGTGGAACAGACACCTGTGCATTCCCTGGCATGGGGATTCTCATGTGCTGTCCAAGAGAATAACCCTGTGGAATGTTTTTTAATCCATAGGGGTTTTGCTTAATGTGAACATTTGACAGCATTGCTGCAGAATTCAGTCCTGGTTTCGGTATCGCTAACCGACTACTCATCATTGGCTGTGACGAAAGTGATCTTACAGTACTGGGAACTGAAGCTCCTTTCTGAGACAATCCCAAAAGATTCTTGTCTTGCGTTTTTGGAGACAGCAGCATTAAAGGTTTCGATCTGGGCACCACAACATTGGTGTGCCCTATCATAGCCGTTACCTGGTAGCCAATGCGTTCGTGGTCTTCGATAACGTGCTGCACTAAAGCCTCATAGGACTTTGGCATAAACAAACATCGTTTACAATGTATGTTCCCATCATCACGGGCAGTTGCACTCGGATTTACGGCACCATTCAGCGATTTGTCCCCCGTCTTCACTATATAAGGTGCTGCCACATGCTGGAAGTGTTCCCTATAAATGTGTTTGCGAACCACATTGTACAATGGGTCTCGATAAGTGCATTTTTTACAGTAGTACACAGCCTGTTCTACGCTGTCAGCCGCCTGCTTTGGTTTATGGTTACTATCAAGGCGGGATGTGTCTTTTAGTGTACCAGACCCCCTGACCAGGTGGTTCGTCTGTGGGACATGGAACAACTTAATGTGCGTTTCCAAAGTTTTTTTATTTCCGTTGTAAGTGCAATAAGGGCAGTTAAGCAAGATCCGGCTTTCAAAATCTTCACTGTGGACATTGCGGAAGTGGCTCTTGTAGGCAGAGAAAAACTTGGAAGAGAAGGGACAGCCTGAGCAGCAGAATGGCTTTGACCTGTAGTCCTAGAATGAAAAACAAAACTATTTTAATTTCCGTTTTAATCATCTCCATCCTACTACCAACAAGAAAGCAGAAAAGGGTTTTAGAAAAAAAATACCCACTAACCAAAAAAAGCAGCTTGCCTGGCTTATTACATCGACTACTGCCTAAGAAAACTGGATTGGTTAGCTACCATTCCTTTGCAGTTTTGTGTTCAAGACCCATATTAACTTAATCCGTAAAGGACAGGGAGCTTTCCATTTAAAAAGTGGATCATATAATTGTATTTCACAATGCTCACAGTGTGGGCTGCTTGAATCTGGACCTCTCTTCAGTGTTAATTTAGTCACCAGTTTTTGATTTAGCCACTCGGCTAAAATGTCTATTGGTCATAAGTCATCCTTTAGTCACCTTTAATCTAGTTGACTAGATTTTGAATGCAATCCCTCTTGCTTTTAGTAGACTAAAACGGAATGCTAGTCACTATTTAGTCATGTAGTTAAGTTACATTTTATTATAAATATTTTAGTTCAGGTTTAGTGTAAAATTAATTAATTCTTTAGCTCATTTCATTATAATCTTGGAACATTAATAGGTTCACTCTTTTTTTAAAATTGGACAGGATTCCGTTAAGTAAATCTTTCACACGCGATAACATTCTACCAAAAAGCACAAGTCTTCGCTGCACAATCTAAAGTATATTGATCTCCAAAGAGGTCAAAGATCAAATAAAATAATTAATTGTGCAATGAAGGGTAAATAATAAATCTTATACAAAGACATTGTAAGAGTCTTTTCTAATAAGAAAATCTACTTTGGTCTTATAAATACTTTCTTACTTTTGTTTTTTTCTTAAACAGTTAATTCTCAAACTGATATTGCTATTAATATATCCAGCTGAGGCCCTTTCCTATACTAAATTTGTAGTACTTTTTATAGAAATTATAGCATGACTTAAATAAAAAAAAATATTAAAACCAGACAAAGCAGATAATACATAATCTTGTTATTAATAATTATTTTAATAATAACTAATTCATAATGTCCATCAGTGCAGAGGGCCTGGGTGCTTCAAATTTGTAGTTTTTCAACTTATAAAGTAGCCACATTGTTTCTCTGCAGCAATATTTACAATAGCTTTTTCTTTTTTGCATATCATATATGAAGTATATAGACTCCAGATCTTTTTCTTTGAGCTAAAACCATGGAACACTACAAGAAAGTATTTCTTGGGCTTTCGCGGCTTTTTCCCCAAATCAAAGTGGCCTAGTTTTTTTTATCTAATTAGTAGTAATTAGTAGAATAAATCGCATTGCTTATCTGGGTGCCAATCAATTAACACACAATAAGGGTTCATGACATGGGGTGTGAAAAAGTCCTGCTGTAAATGCGTTACTGCCACTAAAGAGGAGAGAAATTGGCACACCTCAATACTTGCAGTTTTCACACAGTAGTAGCCCTGAGGCACTGTGCGAGCCACAACACAGCTACAGGCCAGGGAATATACCCGTTAGTCAGCATGCTGTCTGCCAGACTGAAGGTAAGTGTGTGTACAACATACGACGAAATTAATTTCAGGCAGAGTTTTAGTCAAACGCAATTTATTCTTGCCTTAATTTCCTCTAACAAAAACACAAAGCCTTTTAGTTTTCGTCCCTGCCATTGTGGATTAGCTTTTCGTCGACCAAACTGGAAAACCAGATCATTGACGAACATTTTTGTTACAATTTTCGGCGACGAAATTTATGCTGGTACACACAACCTGACCGCAGTCCTTAACAATTTTGGGTCTTGTGGAGTATTAAACAAGTCTTGGTAGTTCTAAACCACAAAAGCAGAAAAGAAACATGTAGAAATAGGAAAAATATATTTAACAACATTTAATACAGAATCAATTGAGAAACTGAATAAGAATGGGAAAGTTTACATACTGTTGAGCCATGAATGAACCAGTAAGTAATCAAAAATATTTTATATAAGGAACAGGAAAATTTTGTAGAGCTCATTGGCTCCACTGGATGGGCTGAACAGACCCCTATTCTTTGTTATCATACTTATTTGATTGTAGGTGCTTTTAAGTATCCCTTGCCTAATGTGATGACCATCACTAATTTTATTTGCATATTAGTGTCCACACACTAGTGTGACAGAGATGGGCTTGGAAACACGACTCCTCCCATTCACTGCACTGTGCTCAATTCTACTGCCTCTGCAGATGGCCACCACACACATGAGCAGAAAACACGAGCCAATGAATAAACTGCACTGGTTTTTAAAATGAAACAATCAACTCAATCAATTTCAGGGGCTGGACTTAAAACAGAAGAGATGGTGCAAAGGCACTGATGTAAAATGGTCTGTTAACCCCTTTGGTTGGTCAGTATTCCTGCAGTTTGAAATACAGAACAATTAGATTGTCATGAAGGTATAAATTCAAGATTAGGATAATTTGATTAAGTGTGAAATTCAAAAACATAAGATATTATTGGATTATTTGATGAAGACAATAAAGATCCTCCTGTGAATAGGCATGTGAACCCTTAGATTCAGTAACATTTAGTATCACTACCACTCCTAGGCAGAGACGTCATGGTCTTAATTATTTGCCATTTGTAGGCTAACAGTGGATAGATGGAGTCCCAGCTGTTTAGAATTGCATTGTAACCCTCTCTGGACTCGAGCATCAGCTACTCGTTCCCACTCCTCTGGAATCTCTTTTGATTGCAACACGTTTCCACTAACCTGTATGGTGAACACCACACTCTCTAATCTCCCCAAAGTTTCAGTTATATTTTAGTGTCCCAACCCTGCTAGTGCCTGGGTCTAGGCTTCCAATTCACATCACACGTTTCTCCCCTTTAGCTACTTTTCCTACTCCCCAAAATACACTAAGAACATATTCTCCACCTCTTTCTCTGGTTCCAGACTAAAGGGACTAAAAGCATTTAGTGCTTTTATTCTAATGATGAATACCTTTCCGACCAGAACAATCAGATCACTATTTCTTAAGCAAAAATCTTTTTTGCATTAGGAGAGTCAGATCCCGAACAACTGACTGTATTCTAAATCATCCATTACCTATATTACCTATACCTATATCCTGACGTTTTCCTTGACTGTTACAATAGTCTCTTTTCCGCAGGAAACTCTTTGAATCTATAAGGTGCTTTCCCATGCAAGGGCAACTGTTGTAACAATGAGGCGAAATCTCGACAGGACAAAAATAACATTACTAACCTGGGGTTTTGTTGAAGATGGATCCCACAAACCAACATCCTCCCAGCTTGTGTTCTTCACATAGAAATCATTAGGACCAAACTCTTTAAAATCCTAAATAAATAAAATTAAAGGAATTAGAAACCAGAACCCTCATGGAGCAGCTCTCAAAATAAAATATAGCATGATAAAATACAAATATCTCCATACTATTGACTTTAAAAGGTGACTATTGAGAAAGGCTCAATTTGCATACAATAGTACAATATAACATCCACAGGTAACTAGAAGACACATGCACTATTAAGTTGGTACAGTGGTCAAACTGGAATGCAAAATAAATGTTTAAAGTAACATTATTCTCTTCCCTCCCAAGCCCTCCATTTATTAATTGTTTCCAATTGTTTTATGCAGAACATATGCAACGTACTGCTTCTGTTTGAAAGCTGTTTTCAACCTGGCTTCACCCTGGACTGAACAACACTGAAAGTTACAGCTAAGTCAAATAGTTAATAAGGGGAAGGCAACTGGGACCAACTTCACTGCTTAGCAGCCACAGTCCGTGAGCCAGCAGCCAAGATCTGAAGAACAGTGTAGCATTCTTTCTGTGCATAGAAGCAACATCAGGGACACATTCCCAAAATTCCCTGACCTTCAATAAAACAGTGACTAAAAAAAAGTCATGACAGCACTGAACAATAGAATCTCACTCATTCAAATTTTATTATGAAAAGATAAAAATACAAACTAACATTTCACCACAAAGTCTGAAAAGCAGTCTTTTTATATAAAAAGTAATGAAAGTTTAACAAAAATGGTTCATACTTTTAGGTTCTTTAATCACTATTATACACGGGTAATTCTTCAACAGAAATATTAATACCTTTCTTTGGATAACCTTTAGCCAATAAGATCTACCACAGTTACCTTTTGTTTTTCCACTCTTAAATAACTAATTTTAACAACCAAATCTATTGCACGTGGTGATGAACACTTGTGGAGATGGTGGGCAACTGTATTCTGATAGATAAGCTATGAATTCTAACAAATTTTATCTGAGGATATCTAAATATGAGCAAAAATGGATAAGACAATAACCACACAATCGTCTGACAGAGTAGAAATCCTCTCTCTCTGGAAGAGAAGTCACAATTTAGAAAAAAATCTGTTTTTCTTAGATGCATTCCCTACTTCTTTTCTGCTGAAAAAAAAAGGTTTGGCTATAAAAAAAAGTCCAGCAATACCCTCCCAAGAAAGAGATTAAACTGTCTACAATCCACAAAAATAAGGAAGTGACCCACTCTAACTTCTCTAAAACACTGTGTCAATGGTAAATTACAGCCCTTCAGTGAACATTAAAAATGTGGATTAGATTTTTTCCCAAATAATAAGCATTTAAAATTTATGAATCAATGCTCATGAAAGTGCCCCCCTCAGATTATGTGTCTTTTGTATAGTTTTCACCTCCTTACACTTAACAGTGACGGTTTCTTTCTAACGCAGCACAAAATGTATTTCCAACTGTACAACAAAATGACAGTCTCAATTCTGGCACATATGGCTATAATAAAGACTGTGGAAATAACCTTAGTGTTTAAATGTGGAACAACAAGCAATTTAATATTTTGTACAGGGAAGTACATCTTTCCACACACCTTTTGTTGCAGTATTGTTATGAGCTTATGGACTGTGTGTCTTGTCTGAATAAACACCAAAGGTTTTTCTTCTAAAAGAAAAGCTAGGCATACAGAAGTCTTTTTAATGTTCGGATGCTTCTTTCAATCTAACCGTTAGTGCTAAGCAATCAAAATAATGACATGGACAAAAATGACTTTAAATATTGCTGAAAATAATAGGCAAGTGAAAATGTTCATTTCAACAATAAATTAATTAACACAGGGTTTAAACACTTAGTCAGATAAACAGAGTTACAGCCCTTCTTAAGTGCACTGCATCTATAAGATAAAACCATTTCCATTAAGTTTCCTTTTGTGTTTACACAGCTTAAGTGCATGTCCCTGCTGCTCTGTACTTCAGGCCTATACTGTATGCATGTTAGGGACAGCTCATCCCTGCATTCAAGTTAAGGAGGACTGGGAGAGACTACAGCCCATACCCGAAGACACAGTAGAACAAAAATATTTTGGAGAAGAAGTGAAATACTTCAGGAAAGCTGTATGAAAGAACTGCAGTATTAATATTTGTGTTCAGTTTTTCTATCAGGGTATACCTAATTACACTGTTGCCAGGCAAGTAAACTCAGATCTCTCAGAAGCTGTGATGTACAGAATATCCGAGAGTGAAAAGCAACTCCAGCTATAAAACCTCTGTATTTCAACGAATGACACTTTGTAAAGTATCAGCTGTGTTTTGAAGTTAAAATTAAACAAACTGTTCTCTGGGTCAAAGTTGCAAAGGGAAACCTCAGACACAGAAGTACTACAATGTAATGAGCTTGGTGCTGGCAGCTCTACTGTATTACTTTATCTTAAGAACAAGAGTTGCAAATCACAAACCCCATGTATTGAATTTCATGAGAAATAGGTTCATAGTCAGATACACTATAAACTGTTGTGCAACGTGTAAACTGTTAGCCTTCAAGCGAAAATAGTTACGGTTCAAAGATCGTGAACCAGCACCTCTATTTTGTGCATTCTTGTTGTACCAAATGGGATTAAGCTGTGAAGATCTCCCTGCTCTAACGTATAACCATGAGAAAACAGACAGATCCTAGTATAACTCAAAATATGCAGTAGAGAATTAGTTTTGGGGATCTAATCCCATAGAAGAACAGAATAGTAGTACTTACTTCAAGGTGCTCCTTACAGTACTCCAAGCCTATGTCACTCAGAACCTTCTTTACGGTTTTTCGGGCCTTTCGCAAGCTGCCAAGGTTATTGACTGGAAGCTGAAACATAGTTTCTATCTGAAACCAAAAGAAAAAAACACCATGAATAAACTGGTAACTGCAAAGTAAAAATAATTCAGAAACCAGGGGTCAACCAGTCCGTGAAGAAATTCATTGCAACAAATCCGCATTTCATACAATTAACCTTCAGTGGTTATTCAGAAAAGTGAAGAAGGCTTGGATATTTATTTTTAAAATCTCCTTTAGGCAGTGAATTGAAATTCCATTAAGGCTTTTACAAGAGGTTACAATTACAAATAAGTGAATACTATATACATGTATTAAGGTAAAGGGCACAAAATATCCAATGTTATAAAAGAGTACAAATACAATAAGCTTATGTACAAAATCTTGTAAGTTCTTATTCCAGCTGTATTTCCTCGCTTTTTGGTAAATCTGCAGTATTTTCATAATGTTTATAACATTTCTAGTCAAAAACATATCAACATTTTGTTGATTTCTAAAAACTTCAATAAATTCAATCTGGTTCACTTCAACATATTATATTAAAACCTGATGTATCTTCAAGAAACATTTGCAAGATGTTTTGCTCAGAGCTTGCTTTGTTGTCTCTAAAACTGTGATTTCTTGTAATAATATCCACCCTTTTTGCTTGCAAATGTTTACATGCTCACATGCAAATGTCAAGGTCATATGCCAAGAGTTAATAGGCCTGCTTGCACTAATTGCAATAAGACTGATTTTGAAGAATCTGACTCATAATAGTTTCAAACACAAAGTGTTAACTTAAAAAAATGTTCTTCATAGGGAAGTTAAAAAAGCCACTTTGTAATTGCAATACCTGAGTACATGTGAAATCACAGGATGTAAAATGACAACCAACATTCTGGTCTGTCAGTTTGATGAAATAAATGTCTCATACTAATTGCGTTAAAACATTTTTCTGAAGGATGTTTTGCTCAAAATATTTGAAGAGACAGGGAACAGTACCCTTTAATCATTTTTGGGAAAAATGAAAAAATAAATCACAACTTAAGGTACGTAAACTGTGGTACACATGCCAGTTATGTTATTTCAAAAGAAAACTGGCTATCCAAAATACAAATAACTCTGATCAAATAACTGAGCTTTATAGAATAGTGAGAACAGCTTGATCAGGATGCGGTATGTACTCCACAAGGTTTTAAGCTATCTGCAGCCCAATTCCATTCCTTCCTTCTGGCAATCAAGGTTATGATGAGTGTAATGGTGTGTGGGACTGATCTGCATGATTCACCAATTCCACCAGTATTCAAAAGGACTGAAGTTTGCGATTGATCGAGCCAAGGAAGGAGATGGAAATCTCTTTGCATGCTCCATAAATCAATCATACATTGCCTACCACAGAGGAAATTATTTTGACTTGAATTAAATTTGACTTGTCCAAATATTTTGTCCTCTGAGTGTACAGTAGTGGAATTGTTTAAAGATTAAACTTTCACTGACTAAATGAATGTCATTTCATGACTACAATTCAACCGATTTTTTAATGCAAACTGTACGGTTTTATTTAGGTTCAGGAATTTCAGATCCCAGATGCTAAATTTCAGCAACAGAGAGACAAGGCATCTGTAGACATACAAGGGGTTTATCATCCAACATCAATATCCTGTGAATTCACCTGACATACAGCACTCGATGAAGCTAACTTAGAAGTGATTTGAAGCCACTATCATAAAGATCTGGTTTCTTACAGACCTGGAAATGAAAACACCAATTATATTATGATTCGTAACAGCTGAAACCACTTCACAATGCCAACCAGTAAGAAAAAAAGGCACCGAAGGGGTGCAGTAATACAATTTTCATATTGTAATGTTTCCAGCATATTACAAGCATAAAGACATTCATGCAAGCAGTGCCCAGAAACTGGACGAAGGAACTGGCTCAGTGCTTCAAAAACATTCAATCATATTTCAAAAGACTGGCAAATTAAACTCGGTGTACTTGACCTTATATGCGTGACATTAAAAAAAATATACAATTTTAAGAATAATCAAGTTATACAATAAAAAAGTATAAGTCAACAGTTTTACCCAATTACTTGAGAAGTAACAGCAACCTGAATACGTGAAGCACAAAAAAACATTTGTAGGACACTCTAAAAACACATTTCTAAATCTGGGCACCTTACTGGATGTGTGGTTTTTCCTTTATAAAAATCTAAGGGATTTCAGTTCTCTCTATGCCCTAAACCTCAATATCGGTGAAAAACTATGTTGTGGTGGACAGTTTAGACAGGAGCAACACGGAGCTAAAATGACGAAGCAGGCAAATAATAGTGGGATTTGTGGGGATAAAAAAGATAACTGAAACATTTTGTGCAACTACAAAAAGCAAATTAATTCCTTACATTATTGGTACTATAAATTATATGGTATATTTCACTTTGGTTTATACCGTGTTCCTTTTAAAAGTCAGTATTTCCAAAATTCTCCTTTATAATGCCTGACGTTAACAAGTACCACTTAAAACTGGCACAAACCTGTCAGACACCTTGATGATAAAATGCTGTCATGCATGTTTTCAGTTTGTGATTCCTAAGAGTGTCCAATGATCTGTCTGCTGTCTTTCCATTTTCTAACCATGTCACCCATATCGGAGCCACAGGGGACCAGCAGGTACAAGGCAGGGCACAACCTGGACACGATGCCAGTCCATCGCAGAACACACAAACACACACACTCACACTAGGGGCAATGTTCCCAGAAGCCAACTAACCTAACCTCCGGCCTGTGGGGAGAAACCCTCTCGAACACGGAGAGAACACACAGACAGCACCCCAGGAATCGAACCCAGGGCCCCATCCCTCCGCCACTGTCCTTCTGCCATTTGGAAGGAAATCATATCTGTGCTCATTTTGCACGGCCACGTTTTCGGGACAATGCTAAATCAACGATATGACATTCAGTCAGGCCAAATGGTTGACTCCACATGAATATCATGACACAGGGTCTACTGCCTAACAATACACACGAACATCAAAAGAACTTTGTACATCACTGCATCTTGGCTTCTAAAGGGACAAGATTTTATATATTAGAGATATTATATGCAGTTAAATTAAAGTATATAAATTTCATATAAATAGAAGTAAATGCCAGTTACACACATTATAAATTGTGGCAGACAACTGTTATACATTAAATAAAATTACTTTCTATTTAACACAATTACCAGACAAAAAAATGCATAACAATGAATTCCAACTTAAACATCCATTAGCCCCAAGCAATCTGGCTATAAGCCATTTCAATTTGCCATTATACAAGAAAAGTGGCTCAGGTTCCAAACCCAATTTACAATTTCACTCTGAATCCTGTATCCATGTAGGTGGCCTGTGCTGAACAACTTGGGTTTGTTCTGCAGCAGCTGGAACTACACAGTCCTTTACAACAGAAAAGATTTTTATTCAGCTATAGTACAGACAGTGAACACTACTGTTGATAAGTAAAAGGCAGTTTCGGATCAAGCCCAAGAGTTTTGGATGTTCAGGACAAGCTGCTCTAAGCTCTTTGTTGAACCTTCTACCCTGGCTTCTTTCAAGAATGGATGAGCTCCACAGGTCAAGTAACTAGCAACCAAAGAATGAAGGTGTGACGCATGGCCTGTTAACTTTTCCGATGTTGTGACTACAAGGGTTAAAAATGTATTACAGTAGTGGCACACCTAGTAATAACACATGTAGTGACAGCATTAACATGATCAAAACGCGATCTGTGAAACACCACATCTAATTAGTTTGCAAACGAAAGGGCATGAGTTTAAAAACCAAGAGGTTCTTCACGCCCGTCTATCTGTAATTAAAACAGTCACGTGATTTAAGAGTATATTCCGAGTACTGTAGCCCAGCTGAGAGGGGCTCAAGCCCAGGAGTCCTCACGATGAGGCAAGCATTCGGTGCTGAACTCCGAGTCAGACCGACTCACTGTTCCCTGGCAAACAGGGGAAAACTTGACTCCCAGGACCTGCCAGGCACCTGCAAGCCCCTCCAGCCAGTGCTCCCTTCCCTGCAAAGCTTGCGGAGTGTCATATGGCAAAGGGCTTTAACAGGCAGGGGTGAGCTGGAGCTTACTCACAGATCCAGGCAAGACGTACTGCAGAAACTCAAGCTGATAACCAATGGCACACAGGAGGAGCCTACAGCAGAAAATAATTGGCGATTTCCACGTTTGCCAAACACAGAAAAACAAAATGCAGCCAGATGCAACATAAACGCTAACCCTACCACGTGCCACTGATACATTCGAGTTCTTTCACATGACAAATTTCACTAAATAGAGAAAAGGCTACACAAAGCAGTGTGGATCTTACACGTGTACTATAAGTTAAGTTAATGGAGTAATTAGGTAAACACACGCATATCATTCCAGAAACAGTACTTCTGTTAACTGCAGTACTCATTAATTACGTGCACTTACTGTGCACCTACTCATTTGAGAGAATACTGTACTTGGAAATTGTGGTTGGGACTGAATACAAATTGCAATTAACCCATTAGCTTAACCAAACATTCCAAACCAAACACTTCATGGTGGCTTTCCTTTCAGTTAATGCAAGATGCTTTTGTAAAGCAAAGATCGGGTTACACGCATCAACTGCCCAGTTTGGTCACAATTAGGCATGCATACACAAACCCACATCAGATCCACTCCAAAGAGGACTAGACTAGAAATACTGCTTCAGATAAGGCACTGTCTGTTCCAGTTGAAATTATTTTACACATTCTAAATCAGGTTTAATATCCCAGTATTGGGTTGGTGTCAAGGTCTGATCCTCCTATTAATAAAATAAGGAATTGTCAGAGGTGCTTACTGTCCAAAGACTGGGAATGGACATCAAGAAAGCACACAGATAACAGATTACCTACCAATGGTAATATTAGATTATTTTTCAAAATAATTAGAATGCAGGTGAGGTTATCAACACAAAACATTTCTGACCGCCCCATTTCTGCACGAGTGATGAGCCACAAAAGCCCTCTACAGGAGGCTAAAACAGTCATCATTACACAGTCTCAATGCAGCACTGCAACCCCTCCCCCTGAGTGTGTGTAACTTGGCAAAAATACTCTGAAATTCTCTCAAAGGCAAAATCTTGATCTCTGATCTAACTACTAAGGTGTTTAACAAGAAAAGGACATAATGCTGCAGATTGGTTTTCTTGCCAATACTAATCTTTCAAAAACCAGCAAAATCCAAAGGCTTCAGTCTAAACTCATACTGCTGCACTTTCTAAATGGATTGAATTCAAGACATCACAGCCGTGTTGTAAAGCACCCTGGGATTCTTCAGCCCAAACCATTTGCATTATGTTGTAATAACTTGACACTAGTCTAAAATTACACAACATTTTCACCAGCTTGGCTACAATGATGCCCCGCATCAAATCAAACGATCTCTAGCTAGCCGTAAATTCTAGACACAGCACTTCCAGCTGTAGACTATAGTCTGAGGAAGCCTCTAGGAAACGGATCACTGACACCAAGTCATGTGTCAGGAGTGTGCTAAAGCAAGAGGGAAGAAGTTGCGATTGAATTCAAGTTTTTGACCAATAAGTAAATACAAACACACTAGATTCATGCTGGTCAGCACTGCGACACAGAAATCACAGAATGATGTCAGCCTGACAACGTGAAGAAACATTTTATTTGATGAGCTGGTCAAGAGAGGAGCAACGCTCAACTGATTTCATGGACGTACAGTTTCATGAAAAAAATATTCGCCCTCTTTGACATTTTCTTCATTTTTGCCACTGAATGTTATCAGAGCTTCATGTGGTCTTAATGAGAAAAAGGGGACTACTTGTGAATAAAAAACACCAAAGTACGGTGCTTGTTTCATTAGCTTTATAAAATCATCCAACAACCAATGTCCCTTATTAAGACTGGGAAAAAGTCTTCATGATTTGAATTTCTAAAAATGACCTGAAGCACCAGTGAGAATAAGTGCCATATGGAAACTCTAAACATACTTTTTTGACATAACAGTTATGATTTTTAGTCAATTCTGTAAATCTGTAACAATGAACATCAGGAAACATTGGTTACTGGTTAGTCCAGCAAAAATATCCAATATGAAGAGCAATTTTATTGTCTACTCATTTACATTATGTTCACAATTGGGTAGAATGCACACTATATATAGCTCATCCAAATAATTGATTACTGCAATATAGGATTTTATTCCCCTTTCATGGGATTCCCAGTGGTTCTGCAGGATTAACAGGAGGATTAACAGCTGCTGTAGTGCCCTACCACCTCACTGTCTCCTTATATCCAGTGGCAATCAAGGAGCCAGACCTCGGTTCAACTGAACCTTAGTCAAGGGCATCAAGAATGCAACAGCCCACACTTTGGTGAAAAACAGGACACGTTTCATTTTGTAATGCCCTAGTTTCGTGACTGCACAGGGCAATACCACTGACTGTAGAGAGATGGCAGTTGCTATCGCCAGCGCCAGCCCTTCAGCTCCAACATTAGAAGGGAAAGGGAAGCCCAGGGCTAGCCTGCCTCCAGGTGGGGTATATACAACACCCTTCTCCACTGCAGACCAACTGAGTGCGCCATGCGCCCCCATTGTGACTATCTAAAGCCCAGATGCAGATGAGCGCCATCTACAGACAGCCCTAACCAAGCTGCTACCTCGTCAGTGATGTCTGCTGTGTCTGTGCAGTTAAAAGAACTGACCAGCCCTTTTGTGTACTTTACAATATTTACAGTCTGCCATTTATAACATACGAGAGAACAATACACCACTAAATACCACCTTCACTGAATATTGATTTCATTAGCGCAGCTTATATTTTTCCTGAAACAGGGAGATATATTAGAAACTACAGAACTAGAACATGGATGTGTTGGTAATTTAACCTAACCTACTTCCTCCCCTCCCCCCATATTAACAGGGAAAGATCTTCTGGCTGAATTTGTCTACTCAGCTTCATCATTGGGGGTCATATTTATTGCCTTTCAATAACCTGCAATTCATATTTTCTGTGGAATGGTTTCAGCCATGAGCAGTGGCACCTGCCTGCTATGAATGCGTTCAATGAAATTTAAGACATCAAAAACGAAGTGAATGTTTTAAATGAAGTGTGCTAATTTCCTTTAACATAAGAACGGCTACAGACGAGGAGGGCATTCAGTCCAGCCCACGTGCCATTGAGCATCTAACTGATCCAAGGAACTGTTTCAGTTGTTTCTTAAAAGAAACCAGGGTATCAGCTTCAACAACATGGCCAGGTATGTTGTTCCATACTCCTGCAACCCTTTGAGTACAGACATGCCTCTTGTTCTTGGTTTTAAAAGTAGTTTCCACTTGTGTCCTCTAGTTAATGTTTTACTCTTCATTCTAAAAACAATCTGCCAACTTTGGCAGCGCCTTTGAGGATTTTGAATACCTGGATCAGGTCCTCTCTAGTCAAGACCAGCATTGTATATCCCTGCATTTAAGGCAGCTCATTTCCAACAACAGCAAAATTGAATTTTTCTGAAATTGTGTCATTTTACAGCTGCTGTGGTTTTCCAATACTTTTAGTCTTTTGGCGCATCAACATCTTTCCCTTTATGCACCACAATCTTCAGGGATGATTTTGAGCGAGGCTTCATTAAGCACTGCTCATTATATAGCAGCTCTGTTCTCCAATAACTAATCTGTGCTTTTATTATGTTGCCCATGCTGAAATGAAGTCGCTGTGGGCTTTGCTGCAGTTGCCAAATAGCTTTTGCATTTTCACTGCAAGGTTGATTCAACTGTATAGTTTATCATTTTGCTCTGAAGTATTTCTTGAAAACACTCATGCAAATGACTTCATTTAAAATACTCACTTGGTCAGTGTCTATATTACTGTATCTTTCAGTGTGTATTTTCTTTATGCCACAGTGCACTACTGTGAGTGTATGAACTGGAAACCATAGACCTTTAGATGAAAGCCTGAAATAATTCTTGGATTGTATTTCAATTAATGTTATTTGTACTCTTTTTTTTAACCGCTTCTACCAATTCAGGGTTGTGGGGGAGTGGGAGTCTATCTGGGAGTACACCTGGATGGGACACCAGTCTATTGCAGAGCACATGCAGAGAAACACACTCACATCAGTGTGAATATTGCTGGAACATATTCAACCCAGGGCCACTGCTCTGTGAGGCAGCAATGCTTACCACTGCTGCCACACTATTTGATCAAATGGGTACATTTAGAAATCTGCTGAAAAAAGAAATACCCTTCCAATACCTTCCAGACCTGGTGAAGTCTGCAGTAAGACACTCTTACACAGAAAACGAGGAAGCAAGGTGGGGCCAATAGGGCACGACTGCTCCCCCAACTGAATGGGCTGTCAGTCTGCTGCAGGACCATGGAAAAGGGGAAGATTCAGTACAGCCAGTGACACCTAGCCAGGATGACAGGTGGAATTAAACCTGAGCTCCAGCCAAAACAAACATGCAAATACGGAAAGAAGAGGTGTCCCAGTGCGGAACTGAACCCCGGACCCAGTGCCGGTCTGCAGCTCTAACCGGCACGACAACTCACGGTGCTTCAGAAACACTTTACTCGCAGAGCTTTCCCCAACTGAACAGATAAGCAAATATCAATCCTGACTCCTCTCACCTTCCATTTGAGTCAGTTCGCGGGAGCACAAACCAAAACAAAGACTTGCAGAGATACACCCCCACCTACTGAGTAATTCTGAGCATAACATTTATAATGCAAGCAGCTCTTCTGTAGAGACAACCAGAATTCTTGCAGAATAAGAACCACTGTTTTAGCATTCGTCATGTTGAGGGCCTTAAAACTGAAGAAACTGGGCAACTGCTCCCCCTAAAAAACAGAGTTACTGCTACAAATTATAATCCTTTTCCCTTTTTCATACTTGACCTTCACCCTCCACTATACAAAACAAGAAAAATGTTATATGGATGATTTTAAACGGAATGTCCTAGTTTAGGCTCTTAAGCATTCCAGTGAAGAACTAGCTTAGAAGCGTTTAAATAACTATTGTTTTTTGAGGTAGCCACTCATCAGTCAGACACCTTCTTTGTGTCCAACATTGCCTGTTAACCACATATGAGTCCAAAAGGCCAAAAATAATAACAAAAGGACAGATTTTTTGCTTGAATGGAATACTTGTATCTTCACACACTTCTGTTATACCCCACAGTGCAGAGCTGTGTATCTTGAGATCGCAAAGCCTGCACATCACAATCACATTTGCTGTTTCAATGCAAGTACTACTCTGGCTCATTATTAAACTACATGCATATACAGTCTAAAGCCCTGACCTACTAAATTCAAGACTGCATTTTCAGTGGTACTTACTAATAACCAATTTTTAAAGACTGATCAGTATTATTCTTGGAATACCTACCGTTAATTTACACAAGCAAGATGTACAAGTATTCCGTCTTTGAAACCAGCCTTAAATGTGTAATGAATTGCCAATTCGTACTTGTTGAGTATTGACAAAAGTAATTTTGGTGCTGACCTTTTATTCCACAAATATTTGAGATATCCTTAAGCCTATTTTTCTAAGTTTTTAAAATGTCATAACTGTTAGGGTAGTAGAGTTGTAGGTGTTACCCCAGTATTCTGGCCAAATTTCCCCTTGACCTTTACAATCATGGCCTCCGAATAATCCCCATCTATGAACTGGCTTCTCTCCACCGACAGCCGATATGCGGTGAGCATACTGAGGCACTCTGGCTGCCTTTGTATCATACGGGTGGGTACTACACATCTGGTTAATTAATTAATAATAATTAACGGGGCTGGTGATTGCGGGACAGCAGTGTTTCTCAAAACACACACAAAACAGGATGATGTTCCATTAACATCCACTGCCACGCTGTGCTGCCCTCTGTCATGTAACAGTACGGACCCTCACAAATGTTCACATTAATGCAACAAAAGCTGTTCTTTTTCTACACTGCAGGTGCATCCCATGCCAGAAAACTCCTTTATTACCTTGACTCAATCATGTACTGAAATTCGCAAGTGTTTTGTTAGGTAATTTAACATTCCACTGCCTGTTTAAATAATGCCACAGGGGTCAGTCGGTATCCCAGACACCGCTGTGTGCCTGCCTTACTGTTGTTCACTAAAACTAACCCCAGACCCATGGGCTCTGTGGCCATGATGACCGTGTTAGAGCATGAACCACTACCATGCTAGAGTCCTGGGGCTACAAAACAAAGGAAATATTTTCAATTTGAATTTGCATTTTGAACCAGACATTCGAAAGGAAACGCTGAATACACCGAGCTTTGTTTTCATAGACAGAAAATGGAACGGTAAAACCATTTTGGATCGTCCTTGTTCATAAAACAATTCTGAGAAGTACAAACTCAATAATGATTTGGGATAGGTGCATTTTTTTGTTTATGACAGTATTAATGACACCAGATTCCTACAATAATAAGTGTCAATTCCCAATACAACTATACAACTCAATGCTTACCAAAAGATTTGCCATCCTAATGAACACTGTTCTGCTCCACCTTGCTTCTACATGATTTGAAGCAGAACATCTCAGCACTGACCTGTTCACATATTATTATAAAAAAATAACATTTAAAATGGCATAATGACCTAAATGAACAAATTGTACACTTTCAAATCATAACACATTTGCTTCATAATAGACCTAAAGAGCACAGACATATCTGCACATTATAATTCAAGAAGATAACAATGAAGACTGATTTTGGAAAGTCACTAGTGAGAACAACAAACCTAACATTTCTTTTATTTTGTATTGGAAATCTACAAATTGTTCATTTCTACCAAGATCAGCATGTTGACATAGTGCGGGGAAAGACCGCTTTATAGTCCCTTAACTAAAAGCTCTGCTAGTGAAAAAAAATGCTCATCATGTACAGATGTAGCTAGGATGCATAAACATGCTCTTTGTAGAAAGGGCCAGTTCTCCACAGAAATGTTACTCTCCACCACACAAGTGGATTCTGAGAAACCTGAATGCAAGTTCCAAGTGGATTACAAATGCATGACAAATGCTCAACGAGCAGGTCTCCTTGTCCTGTTCCTCACCAAACAGGGAGGCCACAGCGCCGTGATCATCAATCTGACAGCCCGGCTGTGCCTGGCTCCCCTCCTCCT